>NC_045429.1:40337615-40641544 GCF_902635505.1 Sarcophilus harrisii | reverse complement strand
TAACAGAAGGGTTCTAATCTCTCTTAGAAACTTTAATGCTATTAGCTTGAATCCCTTTAGGGTTAGGATGCTGGCCAACAGAGCAGCGAAAAACTGCATTATGGTCCAACCAGAAGCAGCCCTGAAATACCGAAGGTAAGAGCTGCCCTGACCATGCTCACAAGTGCCCCATGCTTGTGCCTCTTTGCAAGTGTTACCTGGACAAGTACTTCCTTCATTATGTATGTTCTCTATTCATGTATTCTTATATGGTGGTAAAATGATGATTATGGGAGAACATGCCTTATGGGTACAATTATCAATAAATATTAAGCATTTACAAGGTACCAGCCACAGTCCTAAGAAAAATACTCCCTCAAGGAGTTTACAGTCCAACAGGGAAGACAATATACAAAAGAAAACCAGAAAGCTTCCTAATAGGAATCTATTTTGTTTGTTTATGCAGATACAAGGATTTTCTCTCTCTTTTTTTTCAAGTGAGGGAAGAGGATATGCTCTTAATTGAAAAAAAAAATTATTAAATTAAGGGAATTTAGTACAGAAAAAAGACATTATTTTTGACTTCATGAGCATACAGTCTACTAATGAGATAAGTATACAAACATAAGTAAATAGAGTAGAGAAGGGTAAAATCATTTCTGTGTGAAGTCTGAAAGGAGAGGGTGACTCGGAGGTTTTAAAACAGGGCTTCTTAAACTTTTCCCACTGGCAATGCCTTTTCACCCAAGAAATTTTGATGCAACCCCAAGGACATAGGCATAGAAAATAGCTATACAAATCAAACATTTACTGATAATAAAACCATAATTTTACATCTCCCCACATTTAATTACTAGATCCCATATGGAGTTATGACCCATGTTTTAAGAAGCTTTAATTTAAAGGATGGATAGAAATTCAAGAGCAACCAGGTGGAGCAGTCCACAGAATACAGGGCTTAGAGTTAGGAAGAGTCATTTTCCTAAATTCAAATCTGGTCTCAGATACTCACTAGTTGTGTGATCCTGGACAAGCCACTTAACTCTGTTTGCCTCAGTTTCCTCATCTGTAAAATGGGCTGGAGAAAGAAATGGCAAACCACTCCATTATCTTTGCCAAGAAAACCCCAAATGGGGTTGTGAAGAAATTGATTACCTGACTAAACAATTACAAAATTTTTTATCTCCTTTAAATAAAAATGCTCTGTGAATAATCCCTCCCAACACACACACACACACACACACACACACACACACACACATCATACAAACAACTTAATTGCTATCTAGATTGATAAACTCTTGGCTTTACTCAGAATTTCAACAAGCTCCCAATAAACCAATTGTTTTAAAGTCTTTATTTTCAATTAGCCAATCTATACTATGCCCCAAATCTTTCTTATCATAAGATATTTATTTGTAGGAATTCTCCTATACAGCTCTTGAAATTCTAAACAGAAGAGAACCAATCTCAGACTTGGATGAGATATAATACATCTTGTAAATTATGAACTATTTTGGAGGAGCCAATATTTTCTTCCAGAGTTTGAATAATACTATAATCTTGAAAGCTTCAAGGTCAGTTAAGAATCCTGAGAGCTGAAAGGAACAAACCTTTCTTTCTTTTTGTGCCTAAACATGGAGAAATATTTATTTGTTTGACTTTTTGGATGTAGTTTGTGAGATGTTCAAATAGAAGGAATGTTGGATGGATTTTGGATTCAAATCCTGTCTCTCTTATTACCTGTGGGCAAGTCATCTGTGTTCCATGGATGTCAGATTTTGGTTGTGATTTTTTTTTTCCTCTGTAAAATGGGGGTGAGAGAAGGTGAGATTAGACTCATCAGCCTCTGAGCTCTCTCCCAGCCTGTGATCCTAATATTTATCGTTGCGCAAACTTGAGTGATACAAGTTCAGAAAGAGTTAGATTTAGGGATGAGAAGAACTTTGGAGATTATCTAAACCTACCCTTTTATTTTATAGATTAAAAAAAATAGAGGCCCAAGGATATTGTGATTTGCCCAAGATTACACAGGTATTGTGTCAGATTTAGGACTCGATGAACTTCAGAGTTAATCATCTGTCCCTACTGAAACACAGGCACAGAGGCACATGCATGTGCCCCACACACATACTCAGAAACACAAACAAGATCATTCCAGTTCAAGCCACCACGTTTTGAATCGTCTCCAGACACTAACCTAAATATGACATGGTTGCTGCTGGAGGGGGGAAAAATGGTTGTTTCTTTGAAATAAAACATTTAAAGATCCCTTAGTGGCTATTCAGGGACTGGAATTCAATTTCCATTCTCCACCCTCTGGCCAGCTGCAGCTCTGAAATGCCAACATAAAACATCCCGAGATTGCACTTTGTGGTAAGGTTGGATTTTTCTTATGCAATAGAAACGTGCTGTCATTAACTCTGATACATTTTCATTTCAAAAACAGGGAGAAAAAACAACAATGACCATTAACAAAAGAGAATGGAACTTGGTTTTGAAGAAGTCATATTTTATTGGGGGGGTTGGGAAAGGGAAGAAGGAAGGGTAAATTTGTAAATGATATCACAAACTCCCTGTATCTGGTTTTTTGGGGGAAAGGGCAGGCTGGGTAGTGGTCTACACCTTGGGATCAGAACATTCTATCTTTATTAGATCATCTAAGAAAATCACTTTAAAATCTTCTCCTTCCTGGAAGTTTTTGCTCATCCATGCTCCCCAAATGTAAACTTCTTATGCAAATCACATGAATACTATGACAGCTAACTTAACATTCTACTTTTAAAAAATCAAAATGCTTTTATATCTATAAAAATTGTGCCTATGGCTTACTCTGCTTTAAATGCTCTAGACTTTGTAACAAACTGACTTGGTACAGGGCATACCGGGCTCATCGAAGAAGAAAAAACTCAGAATCTATCCCTGATCGGAATTCAGTCCACAGGTAAAGCAACCACTTGAAGCTTGTCTGCAGTGTACTGCAAAATGGGAGGGGTGAAGGAGCATCCTGAGAGACTCAGGAAAGATGGTGATTTCAAAATTGCCATCTGGAAAGAGGGCCTTCAGTTGGGGTAATATGTGAGACTCCCAAGACCTTGAATCAGAGGGGACCCTGCAAGAAATGGATTCATCTTGATGTCCAGCATCATTTTCATTCTCCTTCACTGAAGGCACATTATTGGGGAGTCTGCTGGTTACAACCCTTGTTTCTTAGACCACCGAGGGTGAATCATGCTGCAGAATGTATAAAGCCCCCTAAGCTGGGTAGCCTGGTATTTAGATTAAGAAATCTAAATACATACATATATATATATGTGTGTGTGTGTATTTACACACATATATACACATGTGCAAACACACATGCATGCTAACTAAAAGTAATTTCTATTTTAAAAGATTTACAATTTCAGTTAAGCAATCCATTAGAACCCAGAACTTAATGTTTAAGTTTTAATTAAAGCGAAGAATAGAAGCTTATAGCTGAGGTCTATACTGATTCTTACTGTAGGTAGGGTTCCTATTAAAAGTTCAGCTGCTGGTACAGTTTCATTTGTAGAATTATGTTCAAGCACTGAAATATATATATGTTATATGTATTTACATGGGTTTGGCAAGCAGATAGAGAAAATGGATCAATGGCTTGAAGAAGGCATTCTTGTGTGTGTATGTGTGTGATGAACCCGCTGGCAGTCTGCTAAGACTTATGGACCCCTTTTCAGAATCCTGTTTTTTAACACATAAAATAAAATACATAGAATTACACAGGAAATGAGTTACATGGAGATAAAAAAAACCAATCATTTGCCATTCTTGCCCCATACCCCCTTGAAAAATCTAAGGATCACAGACTCTAGATGAAGTATTCCCAGCCTAAAGTCTCTTGCCTCCATCCTTAGAAAATATAAAGAAACTAGTTAAAAAGTACAACTTCCCAGGACACAAAAATGCACTGGAGGGGTAGAAAATGTAACAATAAACATGATTCCACTCTATCATTTACTCCTCTCGGGGCATTTTCTAAATGGCTTGTGTCCTCTTTTTATAGCATACTTTGTATGCCTTTAAAACTACACTGATTTATTAAGACTTCAAATGATATGGTACTTGATGTCTATTAAAGACAAATAACCACTCTTAACATCTACTTTTCTAAGGGATTTCCTCTGTGTGGTGAGTATCATTCAGACATTAGAAAGAATGAAAAGGGGGGGGGGGGAATCTTGGGAGCTGGGGGCCAAGGTTTTCCCCACCCAGGGCAGATACAAGATAAGTCCCAAGCTCAGGAGTGCCCTTTATTACATATGGTGCCCTGATTAATACTGTCTTCTATATATTGGCTAGAGGTGTCGTTGCTCCTGCTCAAGACCGTAGATGGGATTCTGGAAGACCTCCTCTCTGGACTTTCCCCTTGAGAACAACAGCAGATCATCCGCCTCATGGTGCTGTACATTTCTTCATCTTTGTAGGAATAAATGATCGGATTCATGACGGAGTTGAGCAGGGCCAGCAGCAGGAACCACCTTTTGACGTGCTGTACACCACAACCAGTACAATTCAGGCCATCGAGGAGCAGGACGACTAACCCAGGGGTCCAGCACACGACAAAAGCTCCTGAAGGAAAAGAAAAAAAGGTGAGATTTGAAAACTTGCCTCTTCCTGGTTCTCAAGTAATTGTATATACTTTTCTATAGAGGAACACTTCAAATAATCAGATCAGACTCTCCAGGTGCAAAAAAATCTGAATTTTGGGTTGAATCTAATAAAAAAAGAAATGTCAGAATAAATATCATTTTTTGCTTTATTCCAAAAGTTGTCTTCACAAATGAGCACAGTGTAAGTGCAGTAGTTTCTCTGAAAAAAATCCAGAAGTATGGAAAGAGAAGGGAAATAAAATAAAGGGGGAGGTTATGGAATTTTATCTCATGATAAAATTAAAATAATTTTATAAAATAAATAAAACTAAAAGTACATTAGTAATTATCTATCTATACAAACAAGTAAGGAGTAGGGGTGGGGGAAGCTGACACCTGGATCTCACCTGAAATAGTTAAAGGAAAGATAAATACACAAAGATATATAGATAGACACATATATACACAGTTGGACATAGAAATACATTATGCCAACAGGGTCATAGCAGAGAAAGGAAAGGAAGAGGGAATTAAATGGAGCGTGAATTAAGGGAGGGATAAGCCCTAAATAAAATAAACTCTTGTGCCCCAAGTAGTACAGAGAGAGCTCTAGGCTTGGAAACAGGAAGACTCATCTTCCTGAGTTCAAATCTGATCTGAGACACATATTAGCATGTAACCCTGGGCAAATCACTTAACTCTGTTTGCCTTGGTTGCCTCCTCTGTAAAATGAACTAGAGAAGAAATTGATTTACCCTCTCCAGTATCTTTGGTTTTAGTCAGGGAGTGTCCTGACACTCCCAAATGGAAACAAGAAAAGTAGGACACTGCTGAAAAAAATTAAAAATAACAACAAAATAAACTCTAAGGATGTATAAAAATATTTATAAGCACCTCTTTTTGAGGGAGCAAAGAAGGAGGTATCCATCAATGGTGGATTATCTGAACAAGTTATGTTCATGTAAATGTAATGAAACACTATAGTGCTATAAGAAATGATGAAGAGGATGGTTTCAGAAAAACCTGTAAAGACTTGTACAAACTGATGCAAATAGAAATGAGCAGAACCAGGAGAACAATTTGTACAAGAATAATATAGTAAAGACAAACAACTCTGAATGAATTGGGGACTCTGATCAGTTAGTTTAATGACCAACCACAACTCCAGAAGACTCATAATGAAACATGCTATCTAATTCCTAATAGAAGACATAGGGATTCAGAGTATTGAATGAGACATATTGTTTTCAACATGGCCAATGCAGAAATGTATTTTCTTGATTATAGATATTTGTGACATGAGTTTTATTTTTCTTTTGTTCTCAATTAAGGGAAAGAGGGTTGAAATGAAGGAAGAAAGAAGACAAAATTTTGTTGATTTAAAAATTATATAGTTTAAAAAAGGATCTGTGGGGTTTTACATACAAAGATAAAATGAAAGTTTTCTTTTGAAAAGTTCTACTTTGAAAATTCCTAGTTAAGGAGAACAACATGGACATGGAAGGAGCACCTAATAAGTGAACACAAACATAATTGATTAAAATATAAATTAGAAAGTGATCAGAACATAAGTGAAATTTTTAAAAATTGACATGAGGAAAAAGGTTTGAATCGGGAAAAGCATCATGGAAAAGGTAGCATCAGAACTGGAAAGGATTTTAACAAGCAGAAATGGGGAAGGGAAGAGCAACATTTCCAAGTCATAAGATATGATGTGGGTAAATTCAGAGGATGAAATTCAGAAAGAGTTTCCAGTCAAATAAATAAGCATTTATGAAGTATTTTCCTATGTGTCAAGCACTATGAATAGAATTATAAGGAAAGAAAGGGATGGAAGGAAGAAAAGAAAGAAAAAAGGAACTTCCATATGAGATCCTGAAGAAAGCTGAAAGGGGAGGAGGGGCAATTGATAGAGTCAGATGGTGGCAAAGATTGGGAGATAAACAATGGTAGAGTAGGACTCTTCCTCAAAATGGAGGTTCTGAGAACTCACTAATGAGAAAAGGGGCTGCAGGGACCAAGAGCAAATGCTTTTCTGATTTAGAAACCTCCAAAGAAGAATACCATAAAACAGAAGTAAGAAGATGTGCTGGATTTATATTAGGATAGTCATTGAAAATCAGGTCAAAGAGTTCATTTTGGGGGTTCAGTAAGAACAGTAAGAACTCACATTTACAGAGCACTTCAAGGTTTACAGATCTTTTTTTAGTAGAAAATTGGGAGCTATGGAAGGTTTCTGAGCAGAGAAATGGCACAATCATACCTGTGCAACAGGAAAATCATACCTGGCAATGGTGTGATGGACAACTTTGAGTCCACATTAAGGCAGAGAGACCAGTTAAACAGGTTAATTAACTGGGGAAAAAAAGCCCTCACATGCCAACTGAGTGAACCTCTACTTGAGTCACACAGTCCCCTTGCTCAAAGTAACACAACTAGTTTGGAGGAAGGGCTGAGATTTCTTCCTAAAGCCAAGTCTAATACATTTTCTGCTCTGCAACATTGATTCCCCTCCACAAGGCAAAATTATTGTCACACTTTTCTGCATCACTTATTTAACTTTCCGATTAATAATAATAATAAACAATTAATTAATAATAATAATAAACAGAAAAATGGAACTAATCAGAATACCCCACTTCTCAAATATTTTGCTTTACTGAAGTTTTACTTTAGGTCTATTACAGCACATACATACAAAAAAACAAACAAACAAAAAAAAAATCAAAGCATATTTCATCTACAAATTTAAGTCGAGCCTACTGCTGGAGAGTTTGAATTTGTTGTTTTGTTTTTTTTTTAAACTGGATGACATCCAGGAAAAGGGGTATTATTTATGTTGTTGGGAGATTAGGAGAACTAAATGAGTCAGACTTTAAAAGCTGTGCTTACCGAAGATGATGTTAAAGGTCTTTCACCCTCACTATCCCCTTAGAAATTAAATAATTTCTCAAAATCCCTGTGGGAAAAAAAAGAGTACATTCCCTGTTCACACAGTTACTTTCTAAATGTCAAAATGTCTGGAGACAATGTTTTTGCTAAAATTATAAAACTTGGAAAAGTTAAAATGTTACATAAGGACATACAATTCTGAATTGCCTAGTAATAACTTGTACCACTTTTGAATTACCCAAGGGCCCCTACTTCTACTTCCTACTTTCAACCAATCAATCCATCAATACACATTGAGTGTCCCCTAACTGTATTAAAAATGGTCACAGCTGCTTCTTCATTTGTAATAGCAGCAACAACAACAACAACAACAACTGGAAATAACCCATATGTCCAACAATTGGAGAACAGATGAAAAGATGAATGATATATTGATGCAATGAAATTTTATGGTGTTGTAAATATACATACAGAAAATACATAAGGAAATATGGAACAACTCTCCTAAAGGGATGAAAAATGAGAACAGAAGAAGCTAAAGAGAATAATTATATTGAGCATTATTATATGTATAAATATATATACACATGCACAGATACACATATGTATATACTAGAATAAAATCAGAAGAGATAAGAATTAAAGAAGGATTTAGAAAAAGAAAGCAAAAGTAATTTTATTTGCTAATTTGTTTGATTTTGCTTTTTTCAAAACATTTAGTAAAATTCTGTCATTTTTTTTCCTTTTTCTCTGATCAGGATACAATTGGGAGGTTTTGTTGAACATTTAGGATGTAAGCTTCTTGAAGGAAAGATCTTTATTTTTGTCTTTGTAACCTCAGCACCCTACCATAGCTCCTTACACATGATAGGTGTTTAATAGATGTTTGTTAATAAGAAAACTAATTTTTGTGTATCCCAAGATTTACCCCATGTTATATTTGCTTACTGATTTATTGGTGTTGCAAACTGAGTTCACAGTACTGATATGTTTTTTTTAAATATTTTTATCCAGTCCCACTGATAAGTCTAACCTTGTATACTTTTAACCATTTTAACTGTAGTTTAATACTTAGACCAATAGATGGGTAAGTATAAAGAGATATCAAAGTTGAGTTTATTTGATTTTCAGTATTTATTCTCAAGATTTCCATTAATCTCACTATCACATTGAACCATGAATGCACATTCTGGGACTCAGAAATGAAATAAAATGAAGTCCTTCTATCAATGCTATATCTATCAGAAATATAAATTTCTATTTTATAATAATTACTATAAAACCCCAGTTTTCTGCAATAGTATTTTATGAGAAATGATTACAGATTGAAAATAACAATGGAAATAATGAATCCTGGTCTTCTTTGACATTTTCAAATTGAGTTGTTGTATATCTAATGTAAATATGAGTCTGCCTAAATGAATATGATTTCTCCTGAATTTGGACTTATTCCCTCCAACATGCAGATCTCAACCTCTTTTATACCTGCTCATCTTGAGAATTCTTTTCTGTTTCCTTGCATCCATTTGTCACAGAGGATCCACCCAGAGTGCTCAGTGCCTTCATTGCTTCTCTTAATATAGCAAGGACACAAATAGTTCTGTCCCCTTGTTACCGTCTCATCCTCTCCACAGAGTTGCAGTGGATAGAGTTCAAAGCCAGCTTAAACCCTTCCTAGCTAGGCAAAGCTGGCCAAGTCATTTAATTCTGTTTGCCTCAGTTTCCTTAACTGGAAATGGGACTAATAATAGCACCCACTTTGCAAAGATGTTTTAAGAACTAAATGAAATAAGATTTGTAAAGTGCTAAGCACAGTGCCTGGCACGTATTAGTTACTTTTAAATGTTTGTTCTCTTCCATATGACCTGTCCATCTTTTTTTATTATAGATTTTTCTAATGACATCCTTTCCCCCCAATTCTTCAAAGTTTCTCTTTTATTATATGTTACAGCCAGCAGCGCATCCATTATGAGCCTCTCCGTGTGATACCCATTTTCAGTTCATTTTAGATGCTATAATAATTTATATAGAAAGGTTTGTTCTCATCAAAATCCATTTCCAGGAAAAAGCAATTTTCAGAAGCAGTGTGGATAATAGTCAGGAATACCTGAGTTCACATCCTGCTTCAGACACTTATTAGCTGTGTGATCCTGGGAAAGTCACTAACTCTGCTTGCCTCATCCGTCACATGGAGTTGGTTGGCCTCTGTAGTCCTTTTCCGTTCTAATCTATTACCCTATGAGATATATAAAATAAATCAACAAAACACTTAATGCCCTTGGAATGACCTGACTCATTCTCAAAATAACATTTTATAGCAAAAATCAGTTTTAATGGCTAGAGCCCTTTTGAAAATAATTTACACAAATGATAACTTTTTCCTTTGCTAACTTTATAGAGTCTATTAATTTCAGCAGGGATCCTAATAAGTGCTAAATGGTGAAGCCTAAATTTAGCATAATCTCACAATTCTCGGTTTAGAGAAATCCATAGTAAGTCTTTTTCTTTTTCCTTTTCCTCTTTACTCTGAAAAAACAAAGAGTTGACTAGAGAGGTTTGGTGATCGATAAAAGTTCTTGTTAATGAAGCTTTTCATGGTTTGTTCTTCCAGAGAATATCAATCAATACTATTTGAACAAAAAACTGGATCCTAGCCAGTTCATTCCCCGTGTGATATCTGTGTATTCCCAGCTCTTGACAAACAAATTCTTCATCAGGCTCAGGGAAAAGTTCATCCAACCTGAAAAGGAAGAAGAAATTTTTTTCCTACCCAACTCTCTGATCTATGTTGTACCTGAGTCAAAGGCAAACCTTAAGGTAAGACCGGATTGACAGTGTTGACTTTATAACTTCAAATATACCTTCTTAGGATTGTGAACTGGAAGGTCCCTAAGATAACATCAAGCCCTTCTTCCACTGAGAAACAAAAGACCATATTGACTGGGTGCAACCAACTGCCATGTTAAACTAATTAGCAAAACTCTTTGGAAATATTGACTTTGGATAATGCTTACAACTTCACAACAGAGATAGTATGTGTTCCTTTACTACATTGTCACTGAGATATATTTCAAAATGGATGGCGCTGTTTATCTGATAACTATGAGACAGTTTTGACCCCCTGGCCTTCTACACAGAAGAGAAAAAGGGAGGGAGGGAGGAAGAAAGGGAAGGAAAGAGGAAGGAAGAGAGAGGGGAAGGAAGGGAGAAAAGGAGGGAGGGAGAAAAGGAGGGAGGGAGAGAAGAAAGAAGGGAGAGAGGAAGGAAGGGAGAAAAGGAGGGAGGGAGAGAAGAAAGAAGGGAGAGTGGAAAGGAAGGGAGAGAGAGGAAGGAAGGAAGGAAGGAAGGAAGGAAGGAAGGAAGGGAGGAAGGGGAGGGAGGGAGGGAAGGAAATCTTTGTTTAGAGTCAGTTCACTCCTTCCTTAGAGGTTGCTCTACCCTCTAGCTCTCCAATCAGAGGAACAGAAGCAACTGAGGGTACTGAGGCAATGTCTGTACAAATGTGATGATCTCTTGGTAATGAGTTTGTCTCAGGGTGAAGTGGAAAAGGGGAAGGGATGTTAAAACCTCAACCAAGCTGAGTAGCTGGTGGCAAATGAAGAAATAGCCAGGATTTTGCACCCTCTATGAAAAGAGATTATGGGAGAATTTTTTTTTTTCTCTACCCTCTAGCTCTCTAATAAGAAGGAAGAAACTAGCATGTTTATAGCACTTCAAAGTATGCAAAATATTGAATAGATGTTATTTCATTTAATCTTTACAATAAAACTTCATGGCACTATTATCTTCATTTTACAGATAAGGAAACTGAGGCTGAGAGGTTAAATGACTTATCCAGAATCACATACCCATAAGCATTTGGGAATGGGTTTTGAACTGAGATATTCCTGACCATAAATCCAGTGCTCTTACCCACCGTACCACCTAGCTATTTACCAACATGACCTTAGAAAGAATAGATGCTACCATTAAAAGTATTATTAACCTACCCCAAATGCCTAGAACAATAGGCACCATTGGTTGGCTTAAGAAATATTAGTAAAAATAAATGACAGGGTCAAATGTTAAGCTAAATCCAAATGAAATTTAACAAGGATAAATCTAAAGTCCAATGCTTGTGGTTCAAAATATCAGTTACACAATAGAAGAGACTTTTACATCCAAAATGTAATTTGATCCTCACAACTATCCTGTCATATTAGCATTACAATAATCCCTGTTTTACATTTGGGGAAACCGAGGCATGGAGAATTAAGTGACTTGTCCATCGTCACACAGCTAGTAGGTTTTTGAGAAGGGATTGAGCCCAGGGTACAGATTGCTTTCTCATGTCAATAAGGAAGGCCCTCTTCACCTCCGCTCTTGGAATCTATAGCTCTCTTCAAAACACCCTCTCAGGTATTTTCTCCTAAAGAATGCCTTTCCTGATCATTATCACTACTATCACCCCATCTGTTAATGAAACCATTTTATTATTTCTATGTATTTAATATTTACTTACTTGTGTATATAAGATTACAAGATCACAGAAGCAGGGTTGCAGAACTCACTAAGTTTAAATCCCCTTTATTTGGCAGATAAAGAAATCTGAGGTTAATTGACTTGCCAGGCTCACATAATTGGTCAGCATAAGAGGAGTTCAGGTGAACCCAGGTTTTCCTGACCTCAAATCCAGAACACCATCTACTATACCCCTCTGCACTTAATCTCTTTCAGTCCTAATTTCTTTAACTGTAAAATAAGAGAGTTGGATTAGATCAAAGGTTATTATCCTTCTTTTTTAGTGTAATAGAACCTAACCCTTTGGTTGCTAGACCCTTTTTCAGAATAATGTTTTTAAATGCATAAAATAAGATATGTGATATTTCAAGGAAATAAAAAATGTTGAAATATAGCTATTTACTTGTATTTTAAGTTCATGGACCCCTGAAATTGCTCCATAATTAGGGTTCATGGACCACAAGTGAAGAACCTCTAAGGTACCTTCTAGTTTGAAATCCTCTGAATGCTTGAATAACTTATCATTCAGGCAAAAGGAAAATATTCTCAGGACAAAGGAGTATAAGTTACTAAAGGCAAAGGAAAGAGAAATCATTTCTACTGAGATGAGTTGTCCAAAGATGTCCTGGTATAGAGTTCTCTCCCATTGACTGGAAGAATTTAGGTAGGAGGTAGATGGCTATCTGTCAAGGACAAGGTAGATGTGCTTCCTTCTCAGGTGGGATGTGGGATTAGATGACTTTTAACAAGTTTTCCAAGTGTAAAATTGGACAATTCTATTAATCTATGAATTTCAACCCCCACACACAGCTCAGATCCTTTTGAGTTATTCCTCTCCCAGTCACAGGGTATATTTGGAGGAAGATTTATAAGGTGCTAAAAAGCCAGAATTGATTAGAACAAAATCTCTACATCCATCCAAAACTGCCTAATGCAGCTGGCCCTGATTACTGATACCCTGGAGTCCTTACTGAACAGACTGAAGAGCTTCTGGTTATTTCTGTGAACTCAAGAAAAGAGAACTTAGGTGCTGGGAGACTTTTAAAAAGATAAAATAAGCAATTCTAGAAATTACAGGCAGTGTTGGAACAAATTATCCCAATCAATGTAATGGATACCAAGAGCCAAACTTGACTGTTCGCTGTTCCTGAAACAGGCTGTAACTACTTTTGCCTCTGTTTCTTTGCTCAGACCTTGAATGCCCTTCACTTTCATTTCCATTCACCTCCTTTTTTCCAGAACCAGACCAAGTCCCATGTCCTTTATAATGCCCTTCCTTATTGCCCTAACATCCTGTAGATACTCTAAAATATGAACTTCAGGGGCAACTAGGTGGCACAGTGGATAGAGCACCAGCCCTGAAGTCAGGAAGACCTGAGTTCAAATCTGACTTTAGACATTTAACACTTCCTAGCTATGTGACCTAGGCAAGTCACTTAATCCCAATTGCCTTAGCCAAAAAAAATAAATAAATAAAAATAAATAGAAATGTGAACTTTGATAGAACTGATGAGGTAGGTCACTGTAATCAGCCAGCAAAATGGTAATGGGTACCCAACAAGGGAGTTCAACTATCCCATCAGGAATGGACAAATGTAGTTGCAGAGAGGGAAGCCTTAGATCTTAATAACAAACTCATATGAAAGATGAGTGAGAAAAAAGAGTTAAAAATGACTAATACTCAGGTTATGGACATTGGAAACTAGGTGAATAGTGGAGCCATGACAGGAACAATAGGTGAAAAGAATTGAGTGTAGGAAAAGATAGGTATATATTAAGTTTAAGATTTGCTACTGTGAAGCTCAGGCTAGAATTTTTAGGTGGGGAAATCTAGGAGGTAATTAAGAGATGCAGGCCTGAAATTCAGAAGCAGGGGTTGGTTCTACAGCTATGTAGTCAGTGGCTGAATTGGTGGGGGACAAAAACTGACAAGGGGGTGCAAATAAAGGAGAAAAGAAGTACAAAGACAGATATTTGGGTAATATCCATATGAAGGAGTTAGAAAAAAGATGAAAAACCATCAAGGAAGATAGAAAAGTAGTAGTTGGAAAACTAATAAAAAGTCAGTGGAGTATGGCAAGAGAGGAGAGAATATTCTATGAAAACTCCATCAAAAATCCCCAAGAAGGAATAAAAAAAAAAAAATAAAGGACATTGGCAGTCTTTGAAAAAATATTTTCAATAGAGTGGTATTTGCAAATCACCTCTCTACTGAGAAGATTGGAGAAGAAAGACTATGGAAGAAGAAGCTTTTGCTATTGACAATCTTTAGTAAAAGTTTAGTTGCTAAGAGCAGGAGAGATATACAATGGTAACTACAAGGGATAGAAGGGTCAAGAGAAGGTTTAGGAAAAGTCAACATACATAATACATAATGAATATAACAACCATACTTAGCCAAGTTATCTAGGTTTCCAGGTTAAAATGGTATTATTACTAGCAATCATGAGAATTAAATAGCTTCCATTTAAACAGTACTTTATAGAAACAAAAGCACTTTCAGATTCATTACTATTTGACATATTCATGATATTAGTCAATCATCAAGCCTTGATTGATAGTATAATAATGATGAAAACAGAACCTGCTGATTAAATTGCTCAAAACTAACAATCTGGAGAAGTATTTGATATTATAATAGCTAACATTTAAATATCACTTACTAGGGGCTAGATACTGAGTTAAGCACTTGACAATTATTTTCTTTTTTGGTCCTCACCAGAATCCTGAGCGGTAGGGGCTATTATTATCCCTACTTTACAGATGAGGAAACTGAGGCAGTTTGTCAAGTGACTTGCCAAAGGTCCCACATTTGAACTCGGGTCTTCTTGACTTGAGGACCAGCACTTTATTGACTGAGTTCTTTCTTATGCTTTTGCTAGTCTATAAACCTCATGAGGACAGGGGATGGGTCCTACCTAAACTTTGTATCTCCCTCAGTGCCTCCTAGAGTCTTTTGCACACAGTAAGGACTTAAGAAATGCCAGTTGAATTGAAGCTGTTGAATATTATTAAAAATTAAAACAATGTTGAAAAGAGAATAAAGAAGGGACTACTAGAGGCTTCATATCACGAGTTCCAAATGTATAGTTAGAGTGTCTGGATTTGAATCCTAAGTCTTCCTCACTTACTCATGCATCTGAGGAAAATCTAAGGAAAACATTTTGTGGTAAAGTAGAAAAATACCGTGTTTGGAATGAAAAGACTTAGATTCAATGTGCATGATCATGGGCAAGGTCCTTAACATCTTAATATAGCGATTGGACCACAGAACCTCAAGATTTTTTCCAGCTCTAATCTATGATTCTATTAAGTCAGGAAAAAACCCAACTCACTAGCTTGTAGGAAGATGAACAAAGCCCTTACCTTCTCTGAACCTCAGTTTCCACATCTATAAAATGGGAATGATAAGATCTAGATATTTTCTTCATATAGTTGCTAGAAGGTTCAAATAACAATAGGTATAAAAACAACAACATATGTCAACAAATATTATTTTCCACATGGTCCTATCATTAGATGATCAGTAAGTATTTGCTGGAAGTTATCACCACATTTCATTGAATGCCCCTGTACCATGAAAAATATGAAAACTCTCTTCAAGATGAGTTCCCTGAATACCATGCTCAAATTTCATATTCCTGGGGACATAGTGATAATGCAGGCTTTAAATCACATAATTGGACCTTTCAATTTCACTAATCAAGTTTTGAAACAATATTCTTCTTCTATAGTATTCCTTATACATTTTAGTGCATATAATTTTTTTCTTTTTTTCTTTTCTTTTCTTTCTTTTTTTTTTTTTTTTTGGTGAGGCAATTGGGCTTAAGTGACTTGCACAGATATAGGAAGTCTTAAGTGTCTGAGGCTGGATTTGAACTCCAGGTCCTCCTGACTTCAGGGCCACTGCTCTATCCTCTTAGCCATCTAGTCACCCCTAGTGCATATAAATAAAAAACCAATCTCTGATCAATACAATGATCAAGCAGGATTCTAGAAGATTAATGATGAAAAATCTTCTTCTTATCCAACACCTACCAGAGAGAGATGATAATAGGGGAGGGGAGAGAATTATACACATACCACATGTATGTATATCTACATGTATATTTATATAAGATGTATGTGTATATATATGATATGTATACATGATAATTGTGCATATTTGTCTGTTTTTTACATTTTCAAGGAGGGAACATGTTTCACTATGTATATTTATTATAAAACATTTGTTTTTCTCTTCTTTTTTCAAAGGAATAAGGGACTGGAGTGGGAACGAGAGAATATAAATTTTTATTATTTTTTTAAAAATCTAGTTGTCTGACATGTAAGACATTTTTAAACAAGTTTTTTGTTAAAGATTTTGTGTGTAATATAAACCTTGCATCAGACTGAATCTGACCAAAGCACTAATTTCATCAAAGAGGATACCCTTTAAATAAAGTCAGTCTGGTTTCCTTTGTTTCTTAACCCAAGGAAAAGCAAAGGGACCCCAGTGATAATGCCAATTTCCCAAGCCACAAGGGCTGTCTGATGCCCTAAAATAGAAAATTATAACTCTCCATAAAAATCCAGTTGTGGACACCATCTCAAGAAGCTTTCTCCTTATTTGAAAAGGAATTTATCCATGATTATTTTTAAAATCCTGCCTAAGTACTGCCACCCAGTAATGTAGAATAAATCATCCACTAACTGTGAGGATATTCATGTTAAAGTACTCACCCATTGCTCAGGAACTCATGCACAGCTAAAAAGCTTTTCAAAGTGGTTTGTTTAAAAAATGTTGTGTAAGCTCAATACTTCTGTAAGTGGGTGTCTTGATATTTATGCAGAAAGTAATTAAAGGATGTACACTGAATGAACACAATTGTTATTTACTAGCATACTCAGTAAGACAAAAAGCAAGCTGAGATTCTATTAGAAGAGGAATGATTGGGAGATGAAAGATTTCATAAATGATGCATTTGCCATTATTTAACTCGCCTGTTGTACAGTCAGATCCTTCAACGCTAACTGCTAGTTTTACGCACTTGTTTTGAATTTGTGGTTAGCGCTTGGAAAATTGAAAATCTCTGTACCAAGGGCTTATGGATGAAGATTTAAAGCAGAGGTGTACAGTGCAGCCAAGCCCTAATTCTAGTCATTTAACTTGGGCCAGAGTTGGAAATCATAAACTGTGTAAATAGTCAAACACGGGGAATCTATCTCCTCCACCTCTCTCTTTAAGAATCACTCATAAGGAAATACTGCAAGCCTGGGATCGAATTTTAACTGCTTGACTAAGGGCTTTAGCAGCCAGAGCAAAAGAATAGGGCATTCCATTGCAGAAAAGTAAGGTTGTCAACATGGTAGGAATTGGGGGTGGGGGTTGTTCCACTGCCAGGACCCTATAAAAGTACAGATAAAAAAAGTACAAGAGTACAGAGATTAGATATATTCACTAGAGGGGCAATCCAAGATGATCCTAGCAGTGTATGCTGGGAAGAGGCAATTGTTAGAGATTCATGCAGTTGAATTGTTGATAGGAAAGGGAAATCCAACACATGAATAGTTTCCCTAGCAATCAATCTCTAGGCATTTATTAAGCACCAGTTACATACTGGGTGCTACTCTGCTGCTGGTAATATGAAAATTAAAAATGGGCTAGTGATCTGCTCTCAAAGAATTTATATCCCATGAGATGAAATATACAAAAATAGCGATTGATAAGGCCTGGACCCATAATCTCATTAACTTAAGGGGCTTCTTCTGAAAAAACTTCTGTCAATGCTGGACAGCAACTTCACTGCAAGATATTTAAAGCTGCAAATAGCACAGAGAGTTAAGGGACATGCTCAAGGTCACAAAGCCAGTCTGTGTCAAAAGCAAGACTTGAACTTAGGTCTTCCTGATTCTGAAGAAGACAAAGAATTCTAAAAGGTAGACTCCAGGTAGGAATTCACAGCAAGCATGGGGGACATCCAGGACAAAGGAAAGGGCTTTTAAAAAAAAACCAAAGAGGGGAGCAGCTAAGTGGCATCAGTGGATAGAACACCAGGTCTGAAGTCAGGAGGAGCTGAGTTCAAATCCAGCCTCAGACACTCATACTTCCTTAGGCAAGTCACTTAACCCAAATTGCCTCAGCAAAAATAAATAAATAAACAAAGAGGGCTTATATTTTGTCCTAAATGCAATAGGGAGCCTTGGGAAAGTAACATGATCTGAACTGATCTTTAGAAAAATCATTTTGAGAATTTGTGGAGAAAGAATTGGGAAGGAGAGGAACTTGAGATAGGAAGACCAAATAGGAGACTATTTAAATAGTCCATGCTAGAGGTTCAATTAGGCCCATCAAGCAGAAGGTTAGGATTGTCTGGGCTATGGTAGTGAAGGACATTTGAGGTAAACAGAGTCGGGGAAGCCTGAGACAAAAGCAGGAAGGCTATAGTTCAGGGGTTAGGATTTCTATCTCAAGTAATGCTTGCCAAACCATGGTAAACTCCCAGTATTGGAGAGTAGCTAGAAACATCAGGATGCTGATTTGAGAATAAGGATACAAAATTGGGAGCCAATTATTAGATTGACATGAGTCGTGAGAAACTTGGTTAAAATGAATAATGGAAGAATTCAGTTCTTCATTAGAAGTGAGATGAAAAAGAGATCAACAGAAAGAGCTGTAGAGTCTGTAGAGTATAAAGAGATGAGTCCTTAAATCTGTATCTCTCAGATCTAGAATCTGGGAGAGATTAATCGGACAGGTAGGGGTTAAAAAGTATAAAGAGGCATACAATCGTATAGGCTACTTACACAGTTTATGATTTCCAAATCAGGCTCAAATTAAGTGACTAGAATTAAGGCTTGGCTGCACTGTACACTTCTGCTTTAAATCTTCAGCCATAAGCCCTTGGTACAAAGATTTTCAATTTTCCAAGTGCTAACCAAAAATCCAATTCCCTATCTTTGAGGTTTTTGTTTTTATAGACCTGCAATTTCACTTTGTAGGGAACTTTCAGTGGGGGAAATTCCTTTCCCAATACAGATCTGCTGGTCTGTGAATTATAGTCATAAAGAAGAGCCAGGGATACTGAAAGGTTAAATGATTTGTCCAAAATCACTCAAACAATGAGTGTGTGAGACTGGAACACAGGTTTTCTTGACTGCAAGTGTAGCTTTCTATCCATTTCCACTGTCCTGCAATAGCAAATGAAACTGCTGTCTTTAACATCAGTCCTCTGGCTTAAAGTTTTGTCTCCAAAAGGTCTTTGTTGCATCTTACCCAGGAGGGATGATACATGGAAGGTCAGATCCTATGCAGAACATGACATTATCACTTAAGACCATGCAGGGACTGACCACAGACCACAGGCATGGTTTAGGAACTCCTCATGGATGGCTAACAGTGTCTGGAGCGCAGGTTTTGAAGTCAGGGAAAATCTGGGGTTATATAAGGACAAAAAAAGAGTTTTTATACTACTGCTCTTCCAATCTCACATCCAGTGCTAACATTCATTTCATAAAACATGACAGACAATGAATTATGAAGGAGAAGCAGCGTAGAGTTCTTTGTCCTCAAAGAAATATATGATCAAAAAAAAAAAAAAAAAAAAAAAGGAAGATGGAGTGGATGCAGAGAGAGAAGCAAGGAATAACAATCAGACAGCTTGTATGCTCAATTAGTATCAGGATGCCAAGAAAAAAGCAAGGAAGGCCCTCCCACCTAAAAGGCAAACTCCTCTGAAAGATATGAGGACATGGACAAAAGTTTCAAGGTATGGATCAGTCTTGATGGGTTGTACTTTGTATAACTAGAGGAAATGTCCATAAGGATGGCAGCTAGGTGGCTCAGTGGATGGGGTGCTGGAGTCAAGTAGATCCAAATTCAAATCCAGCCTCAGACACTTATTAGCTGGGCAAATCTCTTAACCTCAGCCTGTTTCAGACTGCTCAATTATAAAATGGGGATAATAATAGCATTTACTTTCCAGGGTTGTTGTAAAGACAGAGCTTAGCACATAGTAGGTGTGTAATAAATGCTTATTTATTTCCTTTCTTGATGAAGATACAGGGACCAGAAATCAACAATACTGGATTTCCTTCTAGTTTTTCCCATTGTTTGATGTTTGCCCAGTCATTTACCCTCTCTACCTTAGTCTTCTGACCTATGGAGATTGAATCACTGTGGATAAGAAAGAAGTTTTTCTTTCTAGCTCCAAAACTGAACAATTCTAAGCTTCCCAGTAGTTCTGTATAGAGAGATTTTTAAATCTATTATATTATGACGGCTACCATGATCACAGTCAACAGAAGAAGCCAGTTTTCAAAAATGAATGGAAAATATCTACTCCGATTTAGTTTTGCAGACAATTACTAAGTGCAAGTAACTCAGGAGAAAGACAAACAAGATAGCTTCACCTTTTACCAAGAAGAGATCTGGTTTAATAGAATTTAAAACCCATGTTCCACAGTAAGGACCAGAGGTTAGATGAGGTCTTCAGAAGCTTCCCACAATCTTCATCCTCAACAGTCTCCAATGGCCCAAAAAAGAAAAATACACTAAATGATGTCAAGAAGCTGATTCAATCCAATGATCATCTTGATTATAGAATATTCTTTGAGTCTGATGGGATTTCAGAGGTCATCTGCTTGAACCTCCCTCAACACAGAGATGAGAACACTCCAGGCAAGATAGATGGGCTTGTTTAAGGTCACATAGGCAGAAGCAGGATTTTAAACTTTGATCCTCAGAACCACTGCTCCTCCTTGTTACACCAAACTACCTTTGATGATGAAGCAAACCTTGTTCCTCCTAATAGAGAGGCAGTAGACTAAAGATGCAGGATACTGCATATTCTCAGATATGGTTGTGGATTGGTTAATTTGCTACATTGCTATGTTTTGGGGATATAAGGCAGGATTCTAGGGAATGGAATACTTACTGGGAAGTGACTATGATCTAAAAACTAAAACAAACATTATAAAGAACTAATATAACTTTTTTTTAAAAATCCTGTCACTATACATTTCTAAATACCTGTTTATAGATGGAGGCAAAAGAGATTCAGCCAATCATTTTTGCCCAGCAATTAAGAGTCATAAAAAAAAAATCCTGTTTTTAAATGGAAATAGAAATGTTTTAAATGGAAATTCTAACAATATGCATCATGGGTAAAGAGGATGGAAAAGAAAACAGGTCATGGTTTCTCCCTTTTTTCAAAGGTCCTCAATTCTGACTCCCTACTCCACAATCATACCTCTTTAGAAGACTAGAGCTGGAAGTATACTCTGATGTAACCTGTGCTACTCATGATGAAGAATAAAGTCTCTTCTATTTAAAAGTAGCACATTAAACAAAGTATCCTGTTTCCAAGTAGGTCCTCTCTCTGGATACTTAAATCAACAAACCCAAAGGGATGTTCTAGAATTAGTATTCAACAGCTGTGTAGGAGCCAGATTAGAACATGGCGAGAAGAAATGAGAAAGCCCATAAAAACCCGATACACCACTTGGAAGGCACAGAGGCAATTTATCAGTATAATAGGGCTGCATTTCCCAAACAGTGACCTGCAGACCCCTGCCATTCTGTACACTATGAAGAGGGCTCAGGGAGGAAATTGTGGTGCTAGCAATATTCAATGTATACCTCAAAAAATATTAAGTGTGGCAATTTTTCAGTATGAAAATAGGCTTAATTTCCTCTCTTTTGCCCTGAAACGTTCCTGACCTCCCTTTATCCATACCATCAGATCTATTTCCACCTCCAGTACCAATGATTATGGGGTCTATAACATACTCAAGCCCCCAGAGAGTTTTGTGGCCAAATTCATTTGGAAAATTCTGCAATATAGTCTAGGTCATTGCAACTTCGCCAAGTAGAGCTCAGTCCACAGTGTTTCAAAATGACCCTTGAGCCCGACTTTTTATCAAAAGTAAAGTCCAAGCAATCTGCACAAAGATATATTTATCAGGTTAGCATTTTTCCATTTAGATTAAAATCCAGGGCAAAAATATTCCAGAGATCTGTGGCTCTTCCTTATTTATTTCCTGTCCTTAATTTCTTTTCATTGTTTTTTCCTTCAAACCTTTGCTCATGCTATTGCCTAGGTTTCAAATGCCTCCCCCTAATAAAGTTCAATTCATTCTTCTAGACGAAGCTAAAATACCACTTTCTCTAAAGAAGGAGCCCTGATCACTAACTTCCTCTCATCCAATAGATCTTTCTCACTAAAGATCTTGCATATTACCATGGCCATACAACTGGATCTAGCATATTGGGTATTTTGTCTATGGCAAACTTATGGAAGCTCATATACAAGAATCACACAGGATGAGAGAAAACATGACCTAGCTGTGATAACACAGGTTAGGATGCAAAAGAGAGGACCCATGCTGATGCGATCACAGACCCATCAAAGGATGAAAGGATCCTTTGTTTAGCAAAGTAGGGATATTAGAGAAAGATTTCAGTAAAATAAATGGTATATCATTTTTTAAAATTAAACATCAAAGGGAAGTATGAGGAAAAAAATAATGAAGGAAGATTTGCATGGCTAGACCTTCAAGCACTATAGAGCAGTAATTATCAACACTATCTGTACTGAGTAAAAAAAAAATTAGATAAATAGGACAGAATAGAAAATTCCAAATTTTAGCATGTAATAGATTAGTGTTTGATAAGTCTCAAATAATCAAACTGTTAGAATTATAAGTCAAATAAAAATCAATAGAACTCTAAGTAAAGACTTCAAGAGTAAACTATATGTTTTTTTTAATTCAATATTATTTTGTTTTCAGCTCCACATTCTATTTCTCCTACTTCTAACACTCAGCCCTCTCCCGCCTCCCCATCCTGCACTGCTGCCACAGTTGAGAAAGCAAGAAAAATAAAACCCCTGTTACAAAATACCTATAGCAAAGCAAAATAAATTCATGCATTTGCTATGTTCAAAAAAAAGTCTCAATCTATATTACATCATCTCTCTATCAGGAGATAGACATCAAGTTTCATCATAAGTCCTCTGGAATTGTGTGTGTGTGTGTGTGTGTTTTAATCAACATTTCTAGGTCTCTCAAAATTGTTCGTCTCTACCAAGTTATTACTACTATATAAATTATTCTCTTGGTTCTATTCACATCAATTTGCATCAGTTCCTACAAGTCCCAGGTTTCTTCAAAAACATTCTATTATGGGTATTTTGTGATAAGTGCTTTTATTCAGGGAGTCCTTCTGGTTTAGGGTTAGCATTGAAGTTGCTTTAAAAAACACCATCTATGGACATGTACATTAAAAAAATTTAAGGGAGTTATAAAATATTATCTATATGAGTTAATATGAATATGCTTTCACTTCATGATATGCAATATGATATGATAGCAATATTTATTCAAGACTATTATTATGAGGGAAGTGGGAAGAATAGAAAACAGAGAGTCTATGATGTCCTAAATTTCACGGTAATTTCCAAGATTAGATAGCTAGAACTAAGAAGGAAGACCAAGTCCATCTCTTTATTTTTTATCTAGTCCCAGAATGAATAAAAGCATTGCCAGACACTGAATTAAGAAGAAAATCATTAGGAAAAACCCTGCAAATAAGCTCTGATGACATTTTAACAACACTATCCTGTAGGAAAATTCATCTTAATATTTTAGAGATCCTGTAGCCAAGAGGGAAAAAAAAAAAGATTCCAAATTAGAGAAACACGTACAGTTATAACTTGGAGGTGAGTATGAATCAGAGTACCCAGTAATTCTAATGAAATACTTCCTCCTTCTTACTTTTGATCATATCTCATTTCTCCCCCAAGCAAGCTAGTTAACACTGACATTTGCCACAATTTGATGGAAAGACATGAGCATGACGCATCTCATTTGGTAGCCAAAGATTTCTTGACTATGTGTATGGTAGGCAAAACAGGGACAGCACCTATTGTCTGATCATATTATAAGAACTAGACCAGAATACAAAATGTGTTGGTGATATCTGAGTCAAGGGTCAGACTGTCATTATTTCCTGAACTGGTGTGATATCCTTCTATTGATATTCTTTGTGTGATCTTTCCTCATTCTTATCTGTCCTACAAGATGCCAGATAGACCTTTATGCACAACTTCAACAATATCATCTGTAGGCACCAAAATCACGAATAGCTCCCCAGTGTCCTCTAAATCACTCCTTAGTGCTATTTGAAGCCATCTAAAATAAGGTTCCAAACTTGATTTTTCATATCATAGTCTATACCAAAAGTATCAAACACAGAGCCCTTCCAGCTGCACTGGGCCAGTTCAAACCAAGTTCAATGCAATTGGAAAATATTTAACAAAATAAATAAAAATACAATGAAATATTGCCAAGATTAAATTTTAAAATTAAAGCAACATATGGCCTGTGAGTATTCTCAGATATGGATTGGTGACCCCCATTTTTATCTGAGTTGGACTCAACATCCCCAGAAGTGTTAAATTCACTGGCCACCTTAAGATCTACAAAACTCCCAAATATCTAACATACAACTGGGAATTTTCTTTCTCAATAAGATGTTATTTTTCTAATTACATGTAAAAATAGTTTTCAACATTCATTTTTGTAAGATTTTTGAATTCTAAACTTTTCTCTCCTATCCCTTACCTCCCCTTTCCCCAAGACAGCAAGCAATCTGACATGTTATACATGTACAATTATTTAAAACATATTTCTATGTTAGTCATGTTCTGAAAGAAAAATCAGAACAAAAAGGAAATACCACAAGAAAACTAATTCCTCCCCCCCCCCCCCCCCCGCAAAAAAAGGTGAAAATGGTATACTTCAATCTACATTCAGTCTCCACAGTTCTCTCTCTGGATGAGAATGGCATTTTCCATCCCAAGTCTATTGGAATTGTCTTGGATCATTGTATTGCTGAGAAGAGATGAGCCTATCATAGTAGATCATCACCTAATTTTGCTGTTACTGTGTACAATGTTCTCCTGATTTTATTCACTTCACTCACCATCAGTTCATGTAAGTCTTTCTTAGGAACAATAATATTCCATTACACACGTATTCCATAACTTATTTAGCCATTCCTCAATTGATGAACAGCCATCCATTGAGTTTCCAGTTCCTTGCCATCAGAAAAAAAGCTGATGCAAACATTTCTGCACATGTGGATCCTTTTCCCTTTTTAATGATCTCTTTGGGATACAGATCCAGTAGAAATACTGCTGGATCAAAAGATATGCACAGTTTGATAGCCCTTGGAGCATAGTTCCAAATTGCTCTACAGAATGGTTAGATCAATTCACAACTCCACCAACAATGCATTGGTATCCAATTGGGAAATGCTTAACTAAATAGAGTTAAGTATCACATAGATAATATTAAGTTGTAGTTTTCTAAGTCAATATGCAGAGTTCAGGAATAGGTTTCTATTTGTTTATACTACAGCAAACCAGACCTATTTGTTTTTCTCTAAATAGACCCAACCTTTCTCAACGTCTGCACTTTGCTCATGTTCTTCCTCACTTCTAGATCTATCTCCCTTCTCCCATTTCCCTGGTAGAAATCCCACCCATTCCTCAAATGATGTCTCTCTTTTAAATTCTTCCCAAGCTCAAAGTACCTTCTCCTGGCTTTGTATTTTTGCAATAGCTCTAAACTTTTACAACATACTTACTTTAATTCTATATTGGATTATAGTTTATTGTGAATGTTCTTCTCTCCCACCCCGCATCTCTGCCACATAGCTGTATACTTTATGTATCTTGCTATCAACAGTATTTGAGCAAGATATACACGGAGCCCATGATTAATGCTGAAATTAAATTAATGACAAATCCCTAGCTTCAATGAAGCTCAACTCAAGCACCACTTCTTACATGGGCTTTTTCTGATCCTCACTCCTTCTCACTGGAATTACTAATGCCTCCCTACATTGTATTTCTATTATATTGTGTCATACCATATCATATTACATATGTTATAATATTTCCCATTTATATATCATATTTTCTTAAGTTTTATCTGTGTAATTACTTATATGTGTGCAGGTTATTTGCCCAATAAAACACAATCTCATGAAGGCACTAAATAAATTTTTGTCTTTGTATCTACCTAGCACAGAACCTGGCATGTAATAGGTGCTCAATAGATAGATATCTGTTGATTGATTGCTCTTGCTGTCAAATAATTTCAGTGGGGTTTAACTTTTAGTGACCCCATGTGGAATTTTCTTGGCAGAGATACTCTGAATGGTTTGCCATTTCCTTCTCCAGTTCATTTTACAGAAAAGAAAACTGAGGCAAACAGGGTTAAATGTCTTACCCAGGGTCACACAGCTAGTAGATATCTGAGGGCAGATTCGAACTCAGAAAAATGAGTCTTGTTAACTGCAAACCCAGTACTCTATGCACTCTGATATGACTTAGTTGTCTTGTTGACTGATTGCTGATGGTTATTTATTAACTTTTAAATTGAGGTGGCTTCCCCAAAAAAACCCTTCTTGTTTCTAACCTAAGTTTGGAAACCTCACTGACTCCCCATGACATGTAATCACCCTAACTTAAAGTCTTAACTTCTCATCAGAAACACTTCCATTCTTTAGCTCTATTCTAGGTTATACATAAAGAGGCAAGGCTGGGGGCATCCTCAGCCCTCAGACTGGAGGAATGGCCTTGTTTTACTTTTGCTGAAAAGGAGAAGTTGTTGCATTGTTACCTGCTTTGGGAGCATCTCTACAGAGTTTTAGAGACAGGGAAAGTGGGAAAGAGGGAAGAAGGGAAAGAGGGAAGGAAGGAAGAAAACAAGGAAGAAAGGAGGAGGGAGGAAGAAAGGGAAGAAGGGAGGACAGGAGATGGGGAGAGAGAGGAGGGGGAAGAAATAAAGGAGGTAAGAGATTAAATGATGAAAAAGTAACTTTTCTCTCTGCTGGGTCTTCCCAGTGGCTCATTTCCAAGGTCCAGTTTCTAAGCTGAGTGCTTTTGAAGCAATCAGTCGTCATTATCCTTCTGTAGCATTGGGTTATGTTTATGACCACATTACCAGAAGCAGTCTTTAATTTACAAACTTATTCAAAAACAGGCATAGTTCCAAAAAGTGCTTTTGTTAGTTGATTGTTTAGCACTCAGATCTCATTTCCCATTAGAAACAACATTATAAGTAGTTCCCAAGCCAACACAGAAAAGCTTATTAAACTGATATATAGCTCAACTTTGTCTTTGAGAATATCTGCAATCAGTGCAGAGGCTAAGAAAAATCAGACTGGGGACTGGACCATGAATCCAGAGACCCAAGTTACAGTCCCTGTATGACCTTCAGTAACTCTTTTAACTTTTCTTGCCCCCACTACCTTCATTTGTAAAATAAGGGGGGTTGGAAATTTGGGGTGTTGTGGTATGATCTAAGAAATGGCAGATATAGAGGGAGACAACGTGGGTTCCAAAAACAATTCTGTCCCTTATTAATGTGTTTGAGTCTGGGCAAGTCGAATGGCCTTTTATGGCACTTAGGGTGGTATGTTTTTATCTAGATTGGATGATTTTTAAGGGATTTTCTGATTATAAATTTTTATGGCTAGAAGATTTCTAGATTGCCTTAGAGCAGCTGAACATGGGAAGACTCAACCTTCTTGAGTTCAAATCTGTACTTAGACACTAGCTGACTAAACCTTCAGCAAGTCACTTAACCCTGTCTGCCTCAGTTTCCCTATCTGCTAAATAAGCAGAAGAAGGAATCGCAAGTCACTTCAGTATCTCTGCCAAGAAAAATTCAAATGTGATAACAAAGATTTGGACAAGATTGAAAAATGCCTGAATAATAACAACAAATGATCTCTCCCATTAGAATGTAAGCCCCTTAAGAACAAGGACTGTCTTTGCTTTTGTATTTTGTATCCTCAGGGCATTATCTATTTCATGAAAGCATTTAACAGGCAATTTTTTTTGTTCATTCATCTATAAGGATCAAAAACTAGGTAGAACCTTCATTTACAGATAAGGCTCAGGGTTGGATGAAAGAAATAATGTCAGAGAGAAGATTGACCTACTCAACTTTTATTTTTCATGTTTTATGTTTAATACCATGGAAATTTAGATCTGAAAGAAGAAAGCAAACAAAAAATGACTAAGAGGGAAAGGAAACCTTAAGGAAGTAAGAAGATGCTAGGCAAACACCAGACAGTGTCTAATGCCTCCAGACAAACTACATTTCAGAGTCCAGAAAGAATTGGCAGATACCATTGCTAAACCACTACAGACCACAGAGAAGAGACGAGAAAACAGTGGGATTTTTTTTTTTATTGTTGTTGTTGTTTGTTTATTTTAAGGAAGCAGAATATCCAAAGCAATTCCAATAGACTTTGGACAGAAAAGGCCATCTGCAACCAGAAAAAGAACTAAGGAGATTGAATGTAAATCAATACATGATATGTTCAGTTCTTTTTTCTTTGTTTGTTTTTTGTCTCTCCCGTGGTTTTCCCTTTTGCTCTGATTGTTTTCTTCCAACATAATTCATAAAACAAAGTGTATTAAAAATGAATAAAGGAATCAGAATACAACCTACTTAAATCATTACAACTACTAAATACTAGAATACATGGCTGAAGGCAATGTAGAAATGCTGCCTTTAAGTCAGCATGTTCTTAGTTCAAGTCTCACATTTGACCCAAGTTGCCTAAATGATTTCAAAAGTCACTTAGCCAGGCAATGAGTATTCAGGGCAACTCTCCCCTACCTTTCATACATTACAGAACAACTGTTGATCTGTAATGGCAGAAGGAAGAAGATTCCCTTATTAAGAAGTTTCAAACAGAGATGAGATAAGAGATCCAGTCCAGAAACTTAGCATAGTGCCCGGCATATACTAGGTTCTTAATAAATGCTAAACTGAGTGACTGGTTGAGATACAGTTGGCCAAACATAAAAGTCTTTAATGCCATTTTTATGGAAAAGAAGGCACATCCCAAGAAGCTGGGGTTCTGGCTCAGATAAAAAGCAATCATTAATGATGGTTCAATATCAACCTGCAAAAAAAGGCTCTAGGAAACAGCCCCAGAGATTTGACCTTGGCCTTTAACTGCTGAACACTTTCCCCAATGACTGGGAGATTTTCAGAGACTTCATACTCATCCAATCTGTAAGTGACACAAAATGAGTATCCAAAAGGCTCTCAATGGCCTAGAGCATTGGACTAAATCTAATAAGAAGAAACTAATAGAGGCAAGTGTAATGTCCTTACACATAAGTTCAAAGAATCATTTTCCCAAGTACAAGATGAAAGAGGAAGTGTGAGAAGATAAGGAGTTTTGAAAATGTTCTGGTAATGATAAAGTGAGGAAAGCTTAGAAATCAAGAAGGAGGATATAGAATAAGAATATGGCTTTAACAGAAGACCGGGGGACAAAAGGCATTTCAGGTAGGGGCATTTTGATGGCTACCCCCATCCTTACCACATGCAGATTTTCAAAACTCTTTTTGAATACTGTATTATATTTGACTATCATAATGCAGACAGGTCAGAACAACTCACTATTTGTATTTCATCCAAAGGGATTATAGATCGAGTCCTCACTTGTACATCTAGGGCCTGTTTTTCTTACCTTGATATTTGCATGTTTAAACAGTGCCCCCAAACAAAGAAGCTTATGCTCCCTTTTCAACCTCCCCTTTTTTTTCTCCCTTGTGGAAAAATAGGACTCATTAAAAACACAGATGATCACCATTTAGAATTATTTTCTCCTGAAAAGTTCCTTTTGTCATGTCAGCTCTCAAATGAGATGAAGAAATCAACATGTACGAAGCATGACCGGATAGTCTGTAAACTTACAGTCAGTGAACCAAACACACTGAGCCACGGGGAACAGAAATTATATAAATATTGATGCTAACATTAGCTCTTTCCAAACTTGACAGAAAGAGACAGAGATCCCCTGGCATTAGAGACTATATTACTTACCTATCTACCCCTGCTAACGCTACAAGGCAAACTATAGACTACACAACCAGAAAGGCACTTTGGGAGGAAAAGTCTAAATAAAGAGACTTCCAAGTCAGAGGATTGTTGAATTTAGAGTAGGAAGGGAGCCTCTGAGACTATCTAATCCAAGCCCTTCATTTGTGAGATGAGGTCCATAGTGGAGAAATAATTTGCCCCAAGTAACACAGGTAGCTGGGTAGCTGAGCTGGGATTTCAACTCCAGCTGTCTAATCAGAAAATCAGTTTTTTTTTTCCCCTTCCACAATGCTTCAAGCATAAACACAAACAACCAAAAGACCATCCTCTTTTGGCTCAAGGGTTTTATTCCCCCTTCCTGTAATGGAAACATTAAAAACTTCTTCCCTCAAAGAGAGATGGATGAGGGAATTGGAATAAGTGCCCAATACTCTCTCACCTCCCGGGCTTCTAGTTACAAATGCAATTTGAACTGGCAGAGTTAAGTTGAGTTTATACTTGGCAAACCAGGCAGGTGTTATTGGTAAATAGAAAGGAAGGAGAGGAAACATCCTTGTTGTCTAGTCCCTTGACTTACGGTTCCTTTGCACCTATTTTTATTTTTTTAAGGCACTGCGGCAACCTTGAAATGAATGATCTTATTGGCACTGCACTTCAAATGAAGAGAGCTGGGGCAAATGAATTTTGTAGCTACTCTGACAAGATTGTTTTGCTTTAAGGAGACTGCATATGTCCTAACACTGCAATGCTTCTTCACCCAAAGAGCAAACACTGGTTTAATTTATTCCCCTGGACCCCAAACTCACCCCTGTAACTCTATATCAGGCAGGGAAATCTTGATGATTACCCTCCCCCTCATCCTTATCACATGCAGATTTCCAAAACTTTTCTTGAATACTGTGATGAATGAGATGCAAAGACTATCCTGGAAAATGTCAGAAAAATGAGCAGATTTTAGATTGAAGAAAGGAAACTAGGACATCTCATCCAACTTCCTACCTGGGGCAAAAATCCTCCTCTGAAACTTCCAGGAAAGATTAGTCACCACCTCTAGTAATGGGGAACTCATCACCTAATCTCAGTAGTTAGCATGTCTTTCTTGGACAGCTCCAGTATTGAAGTTCAAAATTAATTTTCCTATAGTTTCTGCTTTTTGTTCTAAAAGCTCTGTCCATAGAACACAGTTCTGCAGGGATTTAAAGATCTTTCATAAGACCCTGACTTGTTTGCTTGTGAATACAGGAAGAAGCAGGGATATCTTCAGCATGGAAACTCCCTTCACCAACACAAGTACCATCTTGTCTGTGACTTTGGTGAATAAGTCCTAGGGAAGTTATCTGAGGCACAAAGAACTAAAACAATTTACCAGGGAGGGACCTAGGCAGTAAGAGTTAGAGGTAGGGGTGTGAACTCAATCTTTTCCACTCCAAATCCACTACTCTACACTCATTGTACTTGAAAGTTTCATTCGTTCATTCATGTCCAATCCTATCATTTTACTAGTATGGGAAATTTCTGGTGAGGAAACTTCCTCTAGCAATCAAGGCAGATCAACAACTATTCGCTCATTCATTTCACAAGTGTGTATTAAGCATCTGCTACATGCCAGACACTGCACTAAGAGCTGGAGATACAATGACATAAATAAAACTGCTCATACCTTGATGGAGTTTACATTCTAGTGAGGAGAAATAATAAGTGCATGGAAAGGTATACATAAAACACACACAGTGTATTTTCTGAGCTAGCATTGCTCCACTAGCAATGGAGACAGGCAATTAGCCTTTCTGCAGGCAGTAGTACTTGAGTTGAATTTGGAAGGAAGTGAAGGATGCCAAAATTCTATAGTCTACAGTCTTAGAACATTGTCTGGGGGGGTATCATTTAAATGATTTATCCAATGCCAGAGCTACAGTCAGAGATAGGACTGGAACTCAGGTCTTATAACACTGTTGCTCACTCTTTCCTCACTCATCCACAGCAGTCATTTATATTCAAAATGAAATATGTTTCAGTCGCTCTCTAGACTTTTCATCATTCTGATCACTGTCTTCTGGACAAACTCCAGGAACTGAATAAAAATTATTCAGATAATACAAACTCCTACCTTGGTCTGTCCTATCACATAAGATGTCACTGCAGCCTAAAGTCAAGTCTGGCTTTAAAAAAAAATCAATATAGCACCCTCTTATCTGATTATCATACTGTCTACTAGGACTGAGACAGGCTGGGTTCTGTGTCAATTAAAGTCAAAACCCATGAAGCACTGATGCATATCATACCAATTATGTACCAGGCACTGTCAGGTGCTGGTGTGATCTGTTCTCAAGAAAGTTATGTTCTATTGGGAGAGTTAACATGTTTATGCAAAAGTGCATGAAGAATATCTAGCAAATAAAGACAAAATAGTTCATGGAAGAAAGGCTTGATGTGGTAGTACTTAAGTCAAATCATGATGGAAGGAAGGATTCTAGAGGGCGTGTGAACAATTTGTTTGGTGAATATCCATGCTAAAATGTGCCCAGAGTTAAATTTGATACTCACGGTGGTCTTTTTTCACAAAATGTTATTATTCACAGGAACTATTATCCATCCAGGTCTACCCCATCCTGTACTTTTACAAATGATTATTTGAACTTAAAATATAGGATGTATTTGTGATATATTCCTTCTCACCTTCACCCTGCCTTTTCTTCACCCTGCCTACTTCTATTAATCTTTTTGAATTCTGATTCTGTCTTCTACCATCTTCCCTACTCCTCCCAGAATGGTGTCAATTGCAAATTGGATAAGCCTGCCTTCTCCATTTTCATTCAAGTCATTTTTATCAATGACAAAAATGTTGAACAGAACAGGACAGGACTCCATGGAATGTCACAAGAAGAAATCCTCCATCTTGATATCAATCTAAAAAATGACCAATTTTTTTGTTCAGCTCAGCTAATGGAACAACCCACCACCCATTTTCCCATTTCATTCACAAGGAGATCATGAGAGTTGGCCAAACTCCTTGTTGAAATTCAAAAATAAGGCTTTGACAGAAGTGGCAAACCCAGCACCCAGTATCTGGCATACAGTGGGCACTTAATGGATACTTGTTGAATCAATAAATGAATTTTCTTAACCCAAAAAAAGGTAATAAATTGGTTTTCCATGGCTCATCCCTAGAGAAATTGCACTGCAGCTAAAGGATCATTCTTCCCTTTTCTAAATTCTCATAAACCATGTTTAATAGACCAGGGTAGAATTTTGCCAAGAATCCAAGTCAATTCTCTTCATCATATACTCAATAAATACTTTACAGCTTAAATTCAGGACTTTCTTTACTGATTTACTTCAAAATTTCCAATCAATTTTATGTTTGTTAAACATACAAAATCCTCTAAGGTAGATATAAACAATTAGATGGAATGTCACTCTGTTTTAAAAACAAGTGTATTACACTGTTTTCATCTTAAGTATACTGCCTTTGGTAGGAAAAGAAGATAGAAATGAAGGAGATGAGGGAGCAAGGGAGGGAGGGAAGATTTCTATCCAGGTTTTTATTTTCAGGTAGTGACAATGAATTAAGTGGAATTACTTTAGAATGAATTCCTAACACTATTTGTCTCAATCTTTAATTCAGTTGAATTCTACAAACATTCATCAAGTTCCTGCTATGTTCCAGGCTCTGGGAATATATAGGTAAAAATTAAACATTCTCTGCATGCACTCGAGAAGTTTACATTTAGATCAATTCTGATGGACGTGGCTCTTTTCAACATCAAAATGATTCAGGCCAGTTCCAATGGTCCAATGGAGAGAGCCATCTGCACTCAGATAGAGGACTATAAGGACTGTGTAGATCACAACACAGTATTTTCACTTTTGTTGTTGTTTGCTTGCATTTTGTTTTCTTTCTCACTTTTTTCCTTTTAGATCTGATTTTTTTTGTGCTGCATGATAACTGTAGAATTGCATATATTTAACATAACTGAATTACTTGCTGTCTGAGGGGGTTCGGGGAAAAGGAAGGAGAAAAAAATTTGAAACACAAAGTTTTACTAGGGTGAATGTTGAAAACTATGTGTATGTTTTGAAAATAAAAAATTTAAAAAGTTTACATTTGGGGGAAATGAACAGAGAGAGAACCACATGTACAAAAATAAGTAAATAGAAAATGTGTGCAAAGTAATAGATCATAATTTCAATAGAGAATCAGTCACTAAGCATTCATTAGATGCCTATGCTAAGAACTAGGAATACAAAAAGAAGAAAAGGACATCCCTGCCTTCAAGAAGCTTACTACCTAAAGGAGGAGACAAGTAAATATGTACATGTACACAGACCACTAACAAATGAGATGTGAAGGGGGTGGGGAAGGATCAGAAAAGGTGTAGAAACTACGCTATAGGAAGGTAGAAAGAGCTTCTAAGTTTCAGGTGAAGAAGGAGTGCATTCCTGGCATGGGACAGTGTACATACAGAAGCAAAAAGGCTGGAGACATTGTCGTTGAAGTAGGGAAAGTTTGATTACAATTCAAGATTGAAAAGGCAAGAAATCAGAATGTGGAGGACTTTAAAGGTCAAGGAATTCATATTTTTGAATCTGACAGTTCTGTTTGCTTGACAAACAAAAAACTCTTAATTTTAAAATTATGTAACAATAATAATAACAAGAATATGTATAGTATTTTAAATTTGCAAAGCACTTTCAGAGTTATCTCATTTGATTCTTACAACATGTCTGTGCTGTTATTACCTCCATTTTAGCAATGAAGACTTTGTAGCAGTCAGAAGTTAAATCATTTGCCCAAGGTTGCATAGCTAATAAGTATCCAAAGCGGAATTTGAGCTTAGATTTTCCCCAACCCAATTGCAATATTTTATCCACTGTATCGCCTCACTACTTTTACATCTTATAGCAGTTCTTAAACTTTTTGGTCTTCCACTCCCTTTACATTCTTAAAAAGGTTTAAGGACCATAAAGAGTTTCAGTTCATGTGGGTTATATTTATTTACCATATTGGAAAGTAAAATGCCTTAATATTATTCTAAAAATAATTTTAATCTCATGCATCCCCTGAAAAGGTATCCAGGATTCTTAAGTTCCCAAATTATGCAGAGAACTGCAAGTGTGTGTGTATAGAGATAGAAATAGAGAATATAGATATAAAAATATAATAGCCTCTACTTCCCAGGGTTGATGTGAGGATAAAATGAGATCATATTTGTAAAGTGCCTAGCACAAAGATGGCACTAGATAAATGTTTATGATGATGATGTGAAATGACAATAATCACAATAGATGATAAGACAATAGTAATGACGACGATGATTCTGATGATGACGTCGAAGATGTTGTTTGGGAAGATGGAGAACTGCTGCTATCTCTTCTACAGGAATGGCGTCACCAAAAGAACTTCAGAAAAGTAGAAAGAACAGTAGCTTCAAACCTCAAGACCTGGATTAAAGACTTGCATTTTCCAGTTATTACCACAATGCCTCCAGCATTTTATTCAGTCACTCTGAACCTCAGCATCCTTATCTAAGAAATGAAGATGATAATAATACTTGAACTGCCTCCCTTAAAGGGCTGGTCTAAGAATTAAATGAGGTAATGTATATAAAATACCATATAAAGGGAAGCTATTATCATCCTCAAAGTCAGTGCTGCTTGACCTCAACTAAACAACTTGTGCAAGCCAGAGAACTCTAAGCACAGCTTAGTCAGTCCTAACTACTTTAAGTTGGTCCCGCCCTATTTAATGTTTTTTTTTTTTTTCCTTTTGCTATGTCTCTGTTGGCAAAATCTGTTGGTCCTGCCCTCTCCAGACTCAGTGCCTTCATCCGTGCATCAACATATCATCATTTCTCTCTTCTCATTCACCTTACCAACCTTGCTCCCTCTTCTGCTAAGATCCAGTCAAAAGTCAAAATTTTCCAAATTGTATCCAGCCTGTAAAATTTAGAGAAACAGCATAGGGCAGTAGGAAAAGTATTTCCTTGAGGGTCAAGAGAACTGGGTTTAAATTCTCACTCTATCACATACTCGCTATGTAAACTTGGGCAAATCATTTATTATCTCTAAGCCTCAGTTCCTTTTTTTGAGTTCATTTCCTTTTTTTGTTGTTTTTGTTTGTTTGTTTGTTTGTTGTTGTTATTTTTTTTTTTTTTACAGAATTCCCAATCTAATAGATAAGGGAACTATAGAAAAAATAATTTACCTAGATTTTAGCAAAGCTTTCAATAGGATATCCCATGCTCTTCTTTTGGAGAAGATGGAGAAATATGGCTGAGATCAAAATACAATTAATTTTTCATCTATAAAAACAAAAGGGTTGAAGTAGATGGTCTCTATGGTCCCATCTCTACGTTTATGAACCTGTTTCTTTCCCCACTCATCCGATTCTCTAGACTTTTCAACTCCTGCCCCCAGAGCCTCATAATCCTTTCCTTCTCTTTGATTTTTCAGCTTCCCCAAATTTAAAGTTTATGCAGGCAGGAACCACCTTTCCTTTTGCTTTTATTTATATTTCCAGTGCTTAGCATGGACCCTGGACAGTCACCCATCTTTATGTACCCATCCATTTGTTTCTATCTACCTATTTTTATATTTCAATCCATCTATCCCATCCATTTATCAGTGTATTTATGTATACCTGCCTATCTATCTCTATCTACCTATCTATGTCCATCCATCTACCTATTTTTGTATTTCTATCCACCTATTCATCTCTCTACTATCTATCAATCTATTTCTACCATCTATCCATCTAGTTTTCTATTTCTATTTACCTATCTAGCCATTTATCAATGTAATTCTATCTATCCATTTGTCTATTTCTAGCTATCTAGCTTTCTATCACATGCCATCACAACCAGACTTCCTCTGGTCCTTTAATGATAATAACAGCAGCAACAGATAAAATAGCTTACATTTACACAGCACTTTAACATCTCCAAATTCTTGACATCTATTATCTGGTTTGATCCTTACAATAACACTTGTTGTACTTCTGCTTTCTCTTCCAAGGAGAATGACCTTTGTACTAAAGATGACAGAATAAAATGACTAATAGAGAGTTGAAAATAAGAAGATAGTAAGAGAGTACTTAGTCACCCATGATAAATTAATGTCACCTGACCCAAATAAAGTCTACCCTCTGTCTCTGAAAGAACTGACAGCTGTAATTATTCAGCTACTTTCTGTGATATCTGAAAGATCACGGAGAGTAAAAAGGGTACCACAAGATTGGAAAAGGGCAAATATCCCAGTTTTCAAAAAAAGTGAGAAGATACAGTTGGGAAAAGCTATGGGCCCACTGTGAGTTTGACTTCAATTCTAGGAAAATTCTAGAATAAATCAGTAAAGAGATGATTGATGAACTCCAAAGAAAAAGGTAGCAGTGACTGCCAAGAATCAGCCAGCATGATTCCATCCAGAACAGGTTATGCCAGACTAACTTCATTTCCTTTTTTGGCAGTATTGTTAATCTAGCAGATGAGGAAAATGCAGTGGATATGATTTCCCTAGATTTTAGCAAACCTTTTGGACAAATATTCCATGAGGGAGAAGATGGAGAAATATGGAATAAATCAGATTACAATCAAATGGGTTCAATCAATCAATAAATCAATATTTTAAAGTGCCTACTATGTGCCAGGCACTGTGCTGAGGTTTGGGGATATGAAAAGAGGCAAAAGTCTGGTAAAGGAGTTTATGACCTAATGGGAAAGACAATATACAAATTTTGGGATTCAGTAAAATGTTTCCATTTCCAGCTTAGTTACTAAAGCTTCAGTGTCAACATAGGAGAACTCTAGTAGAAAATTGCAAGAATCACTGCTTGTCTTGCTCTTTTAAACATTTTTTTTTTTATCAACAACTTAAATCAAAGCACAGATGGAATGATCACTAAAATACCTAAGGACAGATTGAGAAACCTGTGGTGAAATCCAGTGAGATGAAATGTCATTTTACACTTGGTCACAAAACATTACCCTTCACAAAAACCTTTCTTCTTTTACCATAAGTATAAAATAAGGAGATTCCTGACTAGAGAGTAACTGTTCTGACAAAGATCTAGAGTGTTTTAGTGATCTGAAAGTTCCTTGTGAGTCAGCAGTGGGATATGGCAGCCAAAATGTGATCTTGGATTGTAATAAGAATGGCACAATTTCTAGGAATAGAGAAATAAACTGATCTCTTCCCTCATCTGGAGTCTTGGGCTTGGTTCTGGGCACCAAGATTCAAGGAAGACATTGCTAAGTTAGAGTATTCAAAGAATGGAACTCAGGTTGGTGATAGAAATTGATGATCATGTCACATGAAGATCAACTGAAGATTACTGAGAATATGTAGGTGGGAAAAGAAAAGATTCAAAAGACAACTGATAACTGCTTTCAATTAATTATAGGGCTCCTCTGTTTAGCCCCAGAGGGTACAACCATGAGCAATGGGGGAGGTATTGGGGGAGATGTTGTGAAGAGGAGAATTTAGGCTTGTCAAAGGGGGAAAATCCCTAACAATTAGAACTGTGCCAAAGTAGGAAGGGCTGCCTTAGGGAGTAGTGGATATCTTTCTTCCTAAGATCTTCAAACAGAAAATGGAAGACCATTTGGTGGGTATGTCACAATGAGGATTCCTTTTGTGTGTGAATTGGACCAGATAGTCATAAAGGAGAAGTCAAATGCTGGTGATTCCATGAATAACTCCTTGAGGAAAGTGTTATTATCATCCCCATTTTACAAACTAGAAAGTTGAGTTTCAGAGAGGTTTGGGGATCATAAAATCATAGAATTAGAGCTGGAAGATACCCAAAGGCCCTTTGGTCCAAGTTTCTCATTTAACAGATGGAACCTGGTTAAGTGATTTGCCCAGTGTCATGCAACTAATAAGAATCAAAGGTAGGACTCAATTCAAAGTTATCCTAATTCAAAATCTAGCACTCCATGATATAAATATAGATACACACACATATACAAATGTTATAGCATATAAAACTGTAATATAATCTAATGTAATATATAATGAAAAGATATGATTATATGTATATGATATAATGTAATCTGATATGATGTGATGTGTGATCTAAGTTAAAATATATTAGTATATCTTAAGCATTCTAGTGTACCACTTGAGATATCCCCTTGTTGTTTTTCATTTTCAGTACATGACTGTCATCTTTTTTTCTGGTTATACCTGTATATGTCTTTTATATAATTCATAAGTCATCACATCACACATTTAGACCAGAAAGGTGCTTCAGAAGCAACTTTAGATCCAAATCACCGATGCTCCTTTTACAAATGAAGAAATTGAATCTTTAAAAGGCTATATGAGAAGCAGCACCAACATTTTAATCCAGAACTCCAGATTGAAAATCTAGCACATAGCATGCTATGAGCACTTGTCTCATCAGACATTTCTCTGGTTTGTTTGTAATTTTGATACTTCCAAGATGATGGTATTCAAAGGACTAATGACCATTAACATATGTATATTTGTGCCTATCCATATATTACCACTGACCCTAAGGAGATAAGAAGGGACAAAAGTAATGTTTTCCTAGGCAGTGAAGCATCTTTTATTCACGGATATACATGCATATATATGTGTGTACATATATACATATGTATATGCACACACATATATATTACTGAGAATGATAGACAATAAATAGATAGCTCAAATGACATATTGGGAATGCTTAAATTATATTAATATAGCAAAATTTATGTCATATTCATTTTATTTGATCACATCCACATCATCTGAAATAAATACACACACATACACACACACACACACATTAATTATGTTATTTTCTCATATATCGTATCTTACATTGTGTTATGTACTTCAGGCACATAGGTAGTACAGTGGATAGAGTGCCAGATCTGATGTCAGAAGACCCAAATTCAAATCCAGACATATGTTCTATTAGATAGAATAAAATATAACACAATATAAGATATGATACATATATATGGAGGCCCAGTGAATATAGCACTCGGTCTGAAGCCAGGAAGACTCATCTTCATGAGTTCAAATTCAGCCTGAGACACTAGCTGTGTGGCCTTAACCCTATGTGCCTCAGTTCCTCATCTTTAAAATAAACTGGAAAAGGAAATGGCAACACTCCAGGATTTTGGCAAGAAAACCTCAAATAGGGTCACAAAGTTAGACATAACTGAAAATGACTGAATATATATAAACAGATGTATATGTGAACATTTGAGAGGAGACAGAGAAAGATGGAAAGAGACAGAGAAAAACAAAATTATGCTTAAGTAATAGTCCAAAGAACCTTGGCTATTATTCTCTGCAAGGAAGAGCAATGAACAAATTAAGATAGACAGCTATATAGGGTAGCTACAATTGGCACAGTTGTCCATAATCTTTAATTATTCTCCAGACTATTTAAAAATATTCATTTGTTCCTTTGTTGATGGTGATCTTTGTTTCTAATATATTTATGTACATATTTTGTAGTCTACCCAGGACATATATTTTGTCTTTCCCACTAGACTGGAAGTTCGTCCCGCTCAAAAACATACTCTAATTACATTCATCCATCTACATGGCATCTAAAGAAGGGCTATCCACATAGTGAACGCTCATGAATATTTGTTGAGTGTGATGATGAATACAAACCATTCATAAATTATTTGGAAAAGAATGATTTTTTCCTTTTCTTACCACCATATTAGTCAGGCTTTTCCTATTATTTGCTCTGAGATGATGAGGATAACATGATAATAAATAATGATCACACATCGACTCACTAAACACTTTTTCAACACAATTTCAACTCAATGCATTGAAAATCTTCTATGGCTACAAAAACAAAGTCTCTGGTCTTGAGAAATTGTGCTCTACAGGACACCCCAAGAACACAGAAATATAACACAGAACTAGAAATGGAGGGGCAAGAAAAGAGACCAAATTGCCTTAGAATTAGTTGAGAGAAGAGGAAATCATTGGGATTTCATGAGTTGTTTAGGAAAGCAGTAGCACTTAAAGTCTTAAAAGAAGATAAAAGATTCTGAAAAGCACAAATTTAGTGAGAATAAATTCCACAAGGATGAAAATGCATCAAACCCAAAGATGCATTACCAGGTTCAGAGTTCATTCTGTTTGGATAGAACACTGGGGAGCAATGTGACAAAAAGCGAGAAGTAGATTAGTGCCAGACTATGAAGAGTCCCACAAAAGCATGTACTTGAAGGGCAGCTAGATGGCACAGTGGATAGAGTACTGGATTTGAAGTCAGAAAATCCAAGTTCAAATGCAGTCTCTGACTAGCTATGGCTCTCTGGTCAATTCACTAAACCTGTTTGCCACAGTTTCTTCATATTAAATGGGAATAATAATAGCAGCCACCTCCCAGCCTTGTTGTAAAGATCACACAAGGTAATAATTGTAAAACACTAAGCACAGAGCCTTGCACAAATAAATGTTAATGATTATTATTATTTTTTAATTGAAAAGAGAGTTACTAAAAGTTTGGGGAAAGAGAAGTGATTCAGAACTGCGACTCAGGAAAATTATTTTGTCAGCTGTGTACAGGAGAGTTAAAGGGAAGAAGCTGGTGGTAAGGATACCAAATAGAATGTTCAACATAGTAGTTCAGGCAAGAGGTAAGGGCTTGAAAGAAGGTGGTGGCAGTTAAAGTGGATTGTGATAAAATCAACTTAATATGGCCACTGATTATCCATGTGTATTGAAGGGAAATCAAGAGTCAGAGATGATTCTAATATTAAGAATCTAAATGACCAGGAGGATGATAATCTAATCTAAGGAAAGAGGAAAAGTGAAGGAAGAGCTAGTTGACAGGAGAATCTTGGAATATGTAAATTTTGTTTGAAACACAATGAATTTGGGATGAGGACAGAAATCCAAGAAAAAATATCTGGTAAGTCTTAAGAAATTCAGGACTGTATCTCAAGGAAGAGATTATGGCTGGAAATATCTGTATATAGATAATAATTCAAGCCAAAATGAAACATTCAAAGCCATTTTAACCCAAAGAAACCAAGATGTAGTAGAGCTTGGTCTCAGAGTCAAGAATACCTGGCTTTAAGCCTCACTTTTAAATATATACAAATCATTAACTTCTCTAAGCCCCAAGTACTTTTCTTAATCAATGGATTGCAAAGCAGATACCAATCTGTATTGGTAAAAGGAGTTTCTTCACTGGGAGTTTCTTATGCAAAAAAATCACAGGATCTGTCCAATTTCAAAACGGAAACTCTAATCACTTATAAAACCAAATAATGATTATTAAGCTCATTTTAATAGGCAAAGAAACCTGACAACAAGAAAGAAAATGAAAAAAAAATAACTGATTTTTTTTTTTTTTAATGAAGAAAATTACTATACTCAGTATGTTTATATTGGAGTCAAAATTAACATATCCTATCCCAAAACTATCTCAATAAGTATTCACTTAATTAATCTAATTCAAGGGCCTCAAAATACATACATCCCCATACATGTATTTATAATACTGATGAATTTCCCTCAAAGAGAAGCAGTAGAAAAATACTAAGTTTCCTGCCTTATCCCCTAAGGAGAAAATTACTAAGAAGCATCCTTCTGAGCATACCAGTTTTCCTGTATAAAGATGGAGTTCTAATATATGAGTATGTGAGGTCCCAAATAAAACTACCCATTTTACAAACGTACATTGTTGTTGTTCAGTCATATCCTATTTTTTGTGCTCCCATTTGGAGTATTTTAGACAAAGATACTGGAGTGGTTTGCCATTTTCTTCTCCAGCTCATTTTATGGATGAGGAAAGTGAGGCAAACAAGGTTAAGTGACTTGTCCAGAGTCACACAGTTAGTATATGAGGCCAGATTTGAACTCTGGAAGATGAGGATTCTGATTCCAGGCCCAGCATTCTATCTACTTCATCTCCTAGCTGCCCTACAACTCATATACATAACTCCTAATACATAAACATTCTAACACCATCCGAAAAACCAAAAAGTTTACATTTAACATGAAAATTCCCCAAGCTCAATTCGCCTCATTAGCCATGGAAGAATTCCACTGTCATGACTACAGGCTAGTGGCTTTCATTGGGCCTTCTCCAAAGCAAAGCAGATGTTGCTAAAACAAGAATTTTGTTTGGGAACAGATGTAACCCAACAATTCCACACGGAGTCAAGAGTTTGCGGTGTAGAAACAGCATGGCTTGCCAAAGCCCTGGGCTCCTGCTCTAAGACTTCTTGGAGTAGTAGCTTTGTTTGCTGAAAACAGTAGTAGCTAATTTTTCCCCAGGGAGTCAGAGAAATAGTGCTAAGTCTGATCCAGCTCCTGCATTAAATAATCCAAAGATGACCCAAAAGAAGACTTTGAATATTCTTATTGAAACTTCCAAGGGAGGGATCTCACTCTGAATTGTTACTCCAATTCAATTCAATAAGCATTTATTAAGCATTTACTGGGTGCAAAGCACTGTGCATAATTTTAAAGACATGACAAAATGAAAAACATTCCCTGCTTAATATAGTATCGTGGAGATGTAACAGGGAAACAAGCATATATAATTTTAAGTTGCAAAATTGTGTTTAATTAGGTATTTTCCAGAGATGTAAAAATACTTCTCTCTATCCATTTAAGATAACAAGTATCAAAAGTGACCTTGTGCAATAATAGGTGTATAATAGCTGGTTTATTAAGGTAGATTGGGTCATGGTGAATGGAGTGCCAAGAGCCGAGTTAAAAAATGGCCTCAGACACTTACTAGTTATGTGTCTCTGGGCAAATCACTTAACTGTCTGCCTCAGTTTCCTCATCTGCAAAACAGCTAATGAAGGAAAAGGCAAGCCACGCCAGTGTCTCACATATCTATGCTCCCTTCTCTCCTTGGCTACCCTGGTGCATCTATCACCTCATGCTTGGACTGTTATAATAATCTGCTGGTGGGTTTGTCTGTGACAGTCTTTCCCCACTTCAACCTATGCTCCATTGAGCTGCCAAAGTGATTTTCCTAAAGCATGGTTTGACTCTATCACTCCCCTACTTGTTAAAATGGGCAGCTAGTTGGTGCCATATTGCTTAGAATATTGAAGTTGGGAAGAATCATTTTCCTGAATTCAAATCTGGCCTCAAACACTGACTAGCTGTGTGATTTTGGGCAAATCACTTAACTCCTGCTTCAATTTTCTCATCTATAAAATGAGCAGGAAAAGGAAATAGTAAACCATTACAGTAGTTTTGCCAAGAAAACCCAAAGTGGGGACACAGAGCAGAACACAACTGAACAGCATCGCTCATTAACCTCAAGTGGCTCCCTTTTACCTCCATGATCAAATACAAAATGTTCTGTTTCGCTTTCACAGACCCCCTCACCAGCCTCCTACCTTTCCAATCCTCTTACCACTTCCTTTCCAATAGATCCTCTTTGACCCAATGTCATTAGCCTCTTGACCACTCCATAAACAAAACTCCATCTCCCCATTCTAGACATTTTCTCTGGCTGTCCCTCATACTTAAAATGTCCTCCCTCTTCAATTCTACCTACAGACTTCCCTGGCTTTTTTTAAGTCCCAACTAAAATCTTTTACTAGAAGTCTCCTCCTAATTCTAGTGCCTTTCTTCTGGGTCTCTGACACATAACAGCTGTGTAACCATCAGCAGATCATTTAATCTCTCAGTGGATACATACACGGAAGACATTTATCCTGTATATAATTTGCTTTGTATATATTTATTTGCATATTGTCTCTCTAATTAGATTGTAAGCTCCTTGAGGGCAGACACTCCAAGTGGTTTCTCTCTTTAATGATATCTAAATTTTTATATTGTTACATGGCATACAAAATAAATGTCATAACTAATATCTTTTACATGACTTCATATGAATAATCAATTTCCAATTTTTTGCCTTCTCAAGAGAGAAAGAGGGAGAGAGTATTCAGAACTGCAAATTTTTTAAAAATGTTAAAATATGGAGAGGGGATAAAATATCATATTTTTAAAAGCAACAATGGAAACAAAACAAATATTTTTAAAATTCCCTACATGTAATTGAGAAAAAAAATTTAAAGGAAAATTAAAGAGAAAAAAATCATTAAAATGAATCAATACATTTTTAAAAAGTCAATGTCAGTTATTACTACTACTGATAAAAATCTGAAGTGAAATAAAATTTTGAGTTGACCCATCTGACTATAGTTATTCTGATACAGGTTTATTCAATTTTTTAAACCTGTTTTCTATGCCAGTGTCTGGGAATACAAAGACAGCAGAACAAAAGCCCTGCCTTCAAGGAGCTTCTGAGAGAAAGTCAAATCCTCAAATAGATCTTATTATGAAGAAAACAGTTATGATAAAAATCTCTTCCAGTTTCTTTTCTCTTTTTTTGTTGTTCCATATCTATGATTTCATCAGTGAGAGGAACTCTATTCACTGAGGCATATCAGCAACTCATCTGTAACATATAATCAGCTGCCTGGGGCACTAAGAGATTAAATGATCGGGCTGATGGTTATACAGCTATTATGTGTCAGAGACCCAGATCTTCATGATTCCAAGATCAGCCCCCTAGTCATAATGTCAGACAACCTCTTAGTACTATAGATATGAAATATAAATAATAAAATTTCATATATATGAAACACACAAGACTTGCAAGCCTCAGACAGTGAATGACCCACTTATTCCAAGCAATATTTGAGATAACCATTTCTGATGAAGGAATTTGGACATTCCCTTATAGAGTTCACTGTAATGAGAATTTGCTGATACATGTATGACCTGTGATTCCATCAGCTTGCAAAACTCTCTGTATGGAAACTCCTTCCACCCATATCAATTCAGATTTCCCAGCCACCTCAACTCTGTCCTGGGCCTCCGTTCCTTCCTTCTTTTGGTTACCTCATCAGTGTAACATTATCTCCATGAAGATGACTCACAGGTTCAGATAGCCAGCCCCTTAATCACTAACACATTTCAAACCAGATGTCCCATAGAAATCTCAAGCATGTCCAAAACTGAACTCATTATCTTTTCTCTGAAACCTACTTCTAATCAGAACTCCATTTTTGTGAAAAGCGTCATCATTCTTCCAGTTCCCCAGGTTCATAAGTTCAACATTATTCTTGACTCCTCATTATCCCTCATCCTACACATCCAATTAGCTGCCAAATCTTCCTATTTTTTATCTATAACATCTGTCACATCCTACCCTTTCTCTCTAGTCACATTGCCACCACCTTAGTTTGGGACCTAGGCAACTCTCACTTGGGATTATTGTAATATTCTCTCAATTGGGTTCCCCACTCCAATTCATTCTCCACACAGGTGCCAAAGGGACTTTCTTTATGTGTAGATATGATTCCATCACTTTCCTAATCAATAAACTCCACTAGCTGCTTATAGCCACTAAGTAGAGTAAAATAGAAATACCCACTATTTGACACAGAAAGCCCTTCACAATCTGACCCTAACTAACCAGTCTAGCCTCATTTTACATTAACCTGTACTTTCTACTGAATTTTAAGACCGAACTGATCTTATCTCTGTTTCTCCAATATGGTACTCCATGTCCCAATGGTCATTCCCTCATGCCTGGAATGCACTCCCTCCCTATCTCAGTTTCACAGTATTAATTATTTACTAAGACTGGAGCCATCTCCAGACATCCTATCTATATCTTGTCACTGAAGTAGGATGACTCTGAAGAAGAGACTGGTGACTTTGCACAGCCCTCTCTCACTTAAATCCAATTCACTTGCAAGTCATGGTATCAGCTTCCTGATGTCATGGTCCTTTTTGAGAACTAAGGGTAAACAATGATCTATGAGTAATCATAGCTGCCCCACTGGGAACCCAATTGGCCAGTTCTAGTTGAGCAACACAACTCCTTCTTTTCTTCTTTTGTTTCCTTTCTTCTGTCTTTTCCTTTCTTCCTTCCCTTCTTTTCTTTCCTTCCTTCCCTTCCTTTTTTCCTCCCTTCTTTTCCTTTCTTTTTCTTTCCTCTCTCCCTTCTTCCCTTCCTCTTCTTTCCCTCCCTTCATTTCTTCCTTTCTTCCTGCCTCCTCACCCTTGTCCACATAGGTATCATACCCTTACCAGATAGTATTCTGTCCAAAGGATACAAATTTTGATCATTAAAATCTCATATATTGGGATTTATGGGCTAGATTTTTTTCTTAAGGACCATATGTTAAACCCAAATCACTCCAGTTCTCATTGATTGGCCAACAATAAATCCCAGCCAAAACCTTACTTGCTCATTTTGGGGGCCCAGATGGCTCAAAGTGAATGTAAATAGGAAATGTTTCTGTTTTGGCCAGAAATCCTGAGGGTCTTCCTGTCCTACATTGATTTATTTTTTTTAACTAGGTAAAAGAGGCCATTCTTTGCCTCCTTTCTTACTTAGTCTTAACCACTGAATGGGTGTTGCCTCCATCAAACTGACACCTTAACTTAAAAAGGCCAAGGTCTCCACTGCACCAGGGCATCTCCAGTCCTCCTGATCTATGTATGTCTTGCCATCAGACCCAGATAGGTCTGGAGGAGAAAGTATAGCCGGTCACTTTGTACAAGCCCCCCTTACTTAAATCCAATTCACTTGCAAGTAATGGTATCACTTCCCTGCTGTCATGCCCCGCTTCCAGAATGAAGGACAAACAACAATCTACTAAGATTAACTCAAGCTTAGCCTTCTCCAAGAAGTCTTTCAATTGTTGAGACCTTCCCTAACTACCTTACATTTATTTTGTATTCATTCAGCATATACTTAAATGGACACTTGTTGCTGTCCTTATTAGAACATAAGATCCTTGAGGGAAGAAATAATATTCTTTTTTGTCTTTACATCACTAACACCTAGTATGGTGCTTGGAACACAGTGGTACCTGATAAATGCTTGTTGATTGAATAGCCTGAGGTACAAGGAAGAAAATAAGCATTTTTAAAGTACTTACTTTATACTGAACTCTTGAGAAATATTTATTTTATTTTATTTTTTATTTTAATCTTCATAGAACCACTATGAAGGTAGCTGCTCTTATTATTCCTGTTTTACACTTGAAAAATTGAGACAGAGGTTAAATGATTCAAGATCATAATGGTTGAGGCTAGATTTGAACTCAGGACTTGGTGTAGCTAAGTAGGTAAAGTACTGGGCCTAGAGTTAGGAAGAGTCATCTTCTGAATTAAAATCTGACCCCACTTACTAGCTGTGTGGCCCCAGGCAAGTCACTTAACCCTATTTAGGGTTAATTTCCCAATTTCTTCATGAAGAAGGAAATGGCAAACCATTTCAACATCTTTTCCAAGAAAACCCCAAAATGGAGTCACAAAGAGTTTGAAATGACTTATAAAAAATAGCAATCCCCAAAATTGAAAACAAAATGTAAGTCACTGGTCAAAGAACTTCCATTTCCTAACAGTTTTGGTCAATTCATTAATATATATCCATTGCCTTTTATGTGCTAGGGGAAATAGCCAAATCAATTAATAAATCAATAAACATTAATTAAGCACTTACCAACTGTCAAACATTGTGCTAAGAGCTGGGGCTACAAGAAGAGGTGAAAGAAAATCCCTACACACAAAAAACTTACAAAATACCATGTACAAATATGCGTAAATAGAATATGTGAGTGGTGGGAGAGAAGGGGACACAGCAGTAACAAGTAGAAGGTGCTTGGACTGAGCTTTGGGGGGAGACTGGAGATTCTAAAAGGCAGAGGTCAAGAGGTAGTGTATTCCAGGCATGGGGGACAGCCTAAAAAATGGCATCAAAGCAGAAGATGGAATGCTATATATGAGGAATGTCAAGCATGTCAAACCCAGAGAAATGGGAGCTCTCTCCAATTCTCTGAATCTAAGAATGTGATTTAATTATTATGCAAACCATAAAAATGGGCTGAATCACATTTGGGAAATTGCCTGGTATTTTCAGTGATATCCAGCTGTTCTTTGCCAGCATTAACATTCTCCCAGTAAGGCAAATCTCTGAACAGATTTGAGGTACCCAATGGGCAACAGAAATGTGTAGAGAGTCTATGAGAAAGCAATGTTATCAACGCTGACTGATGTGCAAGAAATGGTGTTGAAGACATTGTGGTAACTCTGAACTTAGGATCTCATATCTAGAATTGAAAAGAATCTTCTTACAATCATAGGATCATCGATGTAGACCAAGATGAGATCTCACAGACCATCTAGTCCAAAGAAACTAATGTCTTAGAGGTCAAAGGGCTTTTTTTTAGCATCACCTAGGAATCACCTATCAGAGCTGGGATTTGAACCCAGATCCTTGGAGAACAGAGTCTCTTTTTGTTATTGAACATATTTTTCTAATTTCCCCCATATGTAGGAATAAAAATTTATAGTCATTTCATGGTACAGTAGAAAGGACAGGACTAGGATCCCATTTCTTATTATAGCTTCTTGTGACCTGTGAGACCAAGTCATTCTCTGAGTCTTAGCATCCTTATCTATAAGATGAGTGGAGTAAGACTCAATGACCTATAGCACCCCTTACAACTTTATAGCTATGACTCAATGATTTTTTGTACATGTTGAGTCATTTCAGTCATTGTCCAACTGCCATTTAGGGTTCTCTTGACAGAGATATGAGAATAGTTTGCCATTTCTTTCTCCAGATCATTTTACAGACAAACAAGGATAAGTGACTTGTCCGGGGTCACTAACAGCTAATAAGTGTCTTAGGCTCGATTTGAACTCTGGTTCTGGTTTCTGGTTTCAAACCCAGTGTTTTATCCATCTTAATAAAGAATAGAGATCTTTGAGGACATGGACTATTTTTCTTCTTCAAATTTGTATCATCAGAACTACTATAATGTTTGGCACATATTAGGTGATTAATAAATGTTTATAAATTGACTGATAGATGGAGTAGTAGACTTGTAATCAGGAAAAGCTGGTTTCAAGACCTTACTTATTATTTATATGGCCATGGGCAAGTCACTTAATACCTCAGACGATCTCTAAGATGGAGTTGACCCTATGGATGTACCTTAAGAAGAGTACACTTAAAGTTGATCAATTTGTATTCTGTTAAAAGTGAAGAGCAGTGAAAGACTTGCATTGGCAAAGGGGTTTCCTCACCTGGCAGTTACTTATTCCAGTGAAATAAGAGCAGCCCTTATCCCCTTTCTGGATATGATTGTTGATTCATATAAGGTGGATGAGTAAGAGATTTGTATCCAGGTGAGTGTGAGGAAAAAGCTACTTCTAAAAGCTAACATCAATTATAACCAATCCAGCCAATTAAAATCGACATCACACTCGAGACAGATTTCAAAGTCCGACAATGGGAGCCGTTTCGTTCTCAAGGAGGTTTTTCTTGTTTGGACCTTATTGCATAAGAAACTTGGAGGAAAGAGAAGGGGAAAAAAATGAAGATTCCAATTAGCTCTCAAAACATGTTAAGACACAAAGAGTCTGGTGCGCTAAGGGGAAAAAAAAAAAAGCAATGACCAAAGAATCAGTCACCTTCCCTTAAAAAAGGGAAGGGAGTCTGCACATTTCACTTAGCATCACTTCATGTAAGTCTCTCCAAGCCTCTCTGTATTCAGAATGAAGTATTCATCCTACTGGTCATTTCTTACAGAACAATAATATTCCATAATATTCATATACCACAATTTACCCAACCATTCTCCAATTGATGTGCATCCATTCAAAATGCGTAGGTGCAATCCTACAGGAAGTGGCACCTATCCAGCCTTAGAAGCCTTATTAGTCTTACCTCCTGTGTCCTAATTTATAATACATTTTACACGCTCCATGAAACTAATTTTGATTCAAGATTGGTCATACTCCCGGGGATAGAGGTTCTGCAAAAACAGGATCTGTCTGGACATCTGAAGAGGTTCATTGATTGATTTTGATCACTGATAATCCCTTTTGACTTTTAACAGAGTCCTTCTGAAAAGATCAAAGCCTTTTATAAAGTCATTCATCCAAACTGAGAGCAAGCCAGGGAGGGAGACAGAGGAGTTAAGTGTCCTGACCAACAACCTCTAACAAGTCAGATGCAAAACTTCAGGCAGAAAAAAATACATATCATTAAGCTCAACTTCTAAGAAGGAATGCCATTGTGGCTAGAGAGAGCTGGTTTTAAAGACAGGAAAAACTGTATTCAAATCTTGCCATAAACCAATAGCAGTGGTATAATTCTGGGCCATTCATTTTTCCTCCTAAACTCTAAGACATGAGGGAATTATTGATCTGTAAGTCAGAAGGAAAGCTCCACACCAGGAGTTCCCCAACAGAGGAAACTCCTCCCAGTATAACAATCCATTTAGCCTCCCTGCCTTGTGTTCAAACTATTATTCCCAAGCAGATATTCAGATATTATACTAAAAAAAAAAAAAAAACCCACAAAAAAACCAATATCCCAATTCATTTTATTTAATGTTATTGTTTACATTTCGAGACACAAATTGTTCATATAGAAAAAGGCTTAGGTACACTACCCCCTTGCTGGAATGCCTTTTTTTACCTCACCTCCAAAGCATAATCCTTAGTATTTCAAAACTCAGTTCAAATGCTAATCACCATCCAAATTCCCCTCAACCTCAGAGTGTTCCATTACCTTGTATTTATTGTGTATATATTTTGAGTCTACGTATATACAGATACATGTGTATATATATGAATGTACATGTACACACACTCCCATATCCTTTAATGCCATTTTTTCAGTATATAGGAAAAAGTTTTTTTCTATGTGCTTAAAAAATATCATAAGTATGATTTGATTATAATCAAACTTTACAAATTGATCCCAGCAAGTTTAAGGAATACTAGGGAAGAGAAAAACATTTAGATTCTGGGGGACAAAGAAGGACTACTTTGCCTGTGCTCAATCCTGCCCCACTGAAATCCATTTCACATGCAAGTCAAGACATCCTGCTTGTGATGTGACTGTTCCTCTTAGGGCAGGGCTTCTTAAATTTTTCTCACTCATGATCCCTTTTGATCCAAGAAATTTTTATACGACTATGTATATATAGGTTTATAAAACAGGCATACAAATTAAACATTTACTAATAAAAAAATTATAATTTCATGACCCCCTACATTCAATTATAAACCTCTATATGGGATCTCGATCCACATTTTAAGAAGTTGGATCTAACAACTATATGCCAAGTACTATATTAATCACTTTTTACCAATATTATTTCACCACAATGAGGTAAGTGGTATTATTATCCCCATTTTACAGATTAAAAACTGAGGTAAACAGAGATGATGAAGTGATTTGTCCTAGATTACCATAGATAGTATATGTCTGAGGCTGGATTTGAACTCAGGCCCAGAGCTTTATCCATTGCATTACGAGCTGCCCCACTGCCCCACCAGCTACCAAGAGACCAGATAACCTGGATGCTAAAATGGTTTCAGCGAAATATTAAGGGATATTGGATAGTTCCCTTATGGATGACTATCATAAAATCACACACAATTTGAGATTTGCAAGAGACCTCAGTTCCACGCATATTCAAAAGCTACCCCCAGTATCCTTAAGGAATTGATGGATGAGAACTGGCCAGAAGAAGGCATAGATAGGCAGTGGATTCTCATTGATGGAGGGAGCTCTCCCTCTCCACCTTTCATTCCAAGAAAATCATACAGATCCAGCAATGTAGCCAAAAATTATATTATTTTATCATGAATAAAGACCAGAAACTGGAAGAAACTAAAGAAATCCCTCAAAATAAACATAATGAAAGCCATATGATTTCATCAGTATGAGAACTTCAACATTAGAAATCACTGATTGCAATCTATTTCTAACTTAGAGTCTTAGAAGTCTTTGCTTCAAATTCAGACTTGTTCTGAACCGTACATCTATTAAAAGTCCCTCATAAGACCTGAATCCAAGGCCCCTTAAAGTTAAATCTGTCCCCTCTGGCTCCCAATAGAAAAGACCTCAGAAAGAAGAAAAGGAGGCGAACATGTTTGCTCTTTGGAGGGATGGCAAGGAAATGAGCCCTTCCTAAAACTATAAACAGAAGATCTATCAAACCATGGAAAGTAAAACTTTTACCCACTAAGAAGTTATCTCTCACAATTATTTGGGATAGTTGTTTTACAAAGATATACAAAACAAGCAGCTGTTTGCCCTGGATAATATAGTACAAACGGTAAGAGTTCATTTCCAACAGAGTCATTCAGCCATGATCTCGAAAACAATTTTGAGTTAATATTATCTCAGAGCTTCAAACAAGAGAGCTCGTTAGTATACAGGTGGGAGGGCTCCAATTCCCTTCAGACAAAAACTTTGTGTATTACTACGAGCTAGACAAAAAAAATTCTATAAATTTCTGAAAGCCACATATGTAGGCAATAAAATAATTAAAATCATTTACATGATGGTAGGTGTGTAACAGATAATAAAGATCCATTTGAAATATTTCTTTGAATAATTTTCTCAAGTACCAACAGATGCTCTTAAATTGAAAAAGAAAAAAAATTAAACCCTTTCCAGATCAACAAGGAGATGGTGGAACCCCATCAACCACAATCAGCTTGGGAATTATTTTAAAATACTAGTTATGTTCCCCCATTATTAACTGTCTCCATTGAGAGCTGAGGGGTTATTACAAAGTACATATTGGCTCTGGAACCAAAAGAGACCCAGGTGCCTATATAGCACACCCAGTCCATGCTCTTTGTATTCTTAAAAAAGGACTTATTGAAGTTCTCTAGTCTAACCCTCTTGGGCTAAGTGACTTGCAAGGTCATTCACATTGTAAACACTGAAGGAGCATTTGAACCATGGTATTTTGACTCAAAAAACAGGGTACTTTCCAATAACTTCATGACTTCTGGGAATACCCAATCTTTAGTTTCAATCCAAATCAGGATTAAGTTGATTCTCTTTTAAATTCTAATTCCAAGAAGAACACAGACTCATCTCCATCCGTTAAAAAGAAAGATATAGAGCTATATAGGCTTTTTATTTTCAATGTGATGGGTCTTCACTCAAGCCCCTCTCTCACATGTCATTGTGCCATGAAGATAATCCAACTTTCCAAAGGTTGGAAGGTAGGATACAAGCCAACAAAAACTGGAGGCATTTTGAATATACCATCCAAAGTCCAAAGTATTACATCCAAAGTATTACAAGCAGGGAGAAAGGGGAAGAAGCTTCAGACCATAACAATTACTAAATTTACTAAATTAGAAAAAGACCATCTATTAAATTAACAGAGTGTTCACAATCAACTCCAAGGAGAAGTGAAGGGAGTGATCCATACCAAGAAATTCAGACTTCTGGAAGTATTCAAGTGAAAGGATGGGATCATGTTGCAATTTCAAAACACTGGTATTGAAGGCAGGAGGCCTCATGACTCAAATTAATTTTTTTTAAATCTCCATCTAATTAATTTGTGGAATCGCTATTTTCCACTTAAATATCTCTATTTAAATTTCCTTGCTTATCTTTATGAATTCTTCACAAGTCTCTTAAACTCTCCCAACGAGGGTTTTTTTTCTTCCTGGCCTTCTCAAGAGTACAATAATACGGGAAGTGTGTAGCTTATGGGGTCACCAGGAGGGTTTTGTAAGTTGTTCCCCTGTGTTAATAGTCTCAAGTAATAAATATCATTTTCTCTTCCAGCCCACAACATTAAATTGTTTTGCATAGCCCACATAGGGTTTGTTTGTGCCCGAGTAAATGAGACTTGATACAAATTTAGGCTAATTTCATGCTACAGAAGTAGTCTTGTTAACCAAAAATAGAACTATGTGATAAAAATATTTAAGGTGAAAAAATGCTGAGACACAGACAGATATAGAGATAGAGAGAGAAAAAGAGGGAGGGAGAAAGAGGAAGAGAGAGAGCAAGGAAGAGAGGGAGTGAAGGGGAGGAGAGAGAGAGAGAAAGAGAGAGAGAGAGAGAGAGGGAGGGAGGGAGGGAGAGAGAGAGAGGGAGAGAATGAATGAGAATATTTGATGAAGGTAGTGAAGAGAATATTGGATATGGCTGTGGAAGAAAGATCCATTATTTCAAATTCTAGTTCTTCTGTGACTCTGAGCAAGTGATTTAACTTTTTTGAAGTGGTTTCCCTTAACTATAAAATGAGGGGATTTGGATTGAGTTGTCTCTAAAAACCACAAGTACAGGTCTGAACATGTTATCACCCTGCTCAAGAAGGTTCAATGGTTCCTTATTGCCCTCAAGATACACAGCAACTCTTCTGCTTAACATTTAAAGTCCTTTCAAGATCTAGCTCCAACCTATATTTCTAGATTTATTTCCTGTAGCTAATCTTCACACACTCTACATTTCTACTAAATTGGCCCTTCCTGTTTCTCTCAATTATAAGCACTACTCCCCTCCTCCATTATTCTGTGTGCACTTTGTACATATTTTCATTTTTTAAATCTGTGTACACAATAAAAAGTAAGCTCCTTGAGGCTGAAAATTTTCACTTTTTGTCTTTCAAACCCTCAGCACAGTGCCTAGCATAGCAAATGCCTAGTCAGACCAAAAGCATCTATTAAGAAAAACTTTGTGAACTGAATGAATCTAATATCCTCAATATTTATCAAACATAAGTGTCTTTAACTCAAACAAACCAAAGAAAATCACCCATCTAGAAAACATTTGAAATTGATTTTGCGCCCACCTACTGTGTTTTTTCCTGATGTAAACAAGACATGTTAAAAGCTTCTGAAGGTTTTAAATGGATTTTTCTTTTCCCTAATTATATCTGAACATATTCCCATTCTGAGCTTCCTTAATCCTAGAAATTATTCTCACAACCCCAGGGCTCAAAAATTGGGAAATTATCCTTAATCTTTTGTCTTTCTTTCTTCTCAATTCATAGTACAGACATGTCCATTTGTATCATCTTTTCCATTCCCCCAAGTGAGGTCCATATTAATTCATGGCCATAATACTATAGGACTCCATGATTTTTCTATTTGCCCTCCATGATTTGCCATTCAAAGCACCCTTATCAGTGATTGTTGAGTACAGGCTCAAGCACTATCAATAAATATTTATTAAACATTGACTATGTGCCAAGTCCTGTGCTAGGCTGGAAGAACTTCAGAAGTCATTTAGTCCAACTTCTTTTTACAGATAAGGAATTTGAGAGCTTCGACAGTTGTGACTTTCTCAAAATTATAAAGGTGGTGGCAAAATGGAACCCATTATAGAGACTGTAGTAACAGCTAGCTAGAACTTCAGAGGCCATCTGGTTCAACCAACTGATTCATTTTGCTTATGGGAAAACTGAGTCTTACAGAGGAGACAGAGACAGTATTTGAACCTATGTCCATTAACTCTAAATCCAAGACTCATTGTATTATATCTCCACCTCTGTCTTCAGTACTTCCCCATTGCCTTTGGTTTAATGTCTAAAGTCTTTAGCTTAACATTCAAAGCACAATTTGATCCCTATTTACTGCTAAGCAGTGAGATAATATCATAGATTGAGTTCTAAAGTCAAAAGACCTGAGCTCAAATCCAAGTATAAGTCAGTTTCCTCAAATGCAAAATGAGAATTTTATATTAATAATATCCACTTCCCAGGGTTGTTCTAAGGATCTAATGAGATAATATTCACCAAAAGCTCAACATACAGTGCTTGGAATATAGAGAGTACTATATAAATGCTTATCCCCTCCTTCCTTCTTATCCAACCTTTTTTCTCATTGCAAATAGATCCAGATTAGTGTGAACAATGAATAAAGTGATTTCATTATTTGAATCTGCATAGCATGTTTCCATTGAGTTGGAACCAATTACCATATTTTACATAATTATAACCTCATAGACTAAGAATTCTAATGCTGTGACCCCTTCAAGAGTTGTTGTTGTTGTTTTTTAATGTTATTTGCACTAATATACCCTGGCTGTGTTTATATCCAATTTGCTTATCTAGTTTATACCCCTCTTCTAAGTCTCTGCTAAAATTCCACTTTCTCTATAATGGAGTGTAAGGAAGATGTCTTCTCTCCCTCAATCCTGTGAATGAAATAAGAACTTAGAAGGCTGGTGCCCTACCTTTCCTTATTCTTTCCCAGGCTCTCCAGAATAAACTGACAGACATAGAACCAAGAGACTCACCTTTGTACTGAGCTCTCTTTTCCCAAAGAGATAAATAAGGTGCCTCCAAACTCATCTGGGAAGTCATAAGAAGTCAGAATCTATTCTAGGTAAAATTTTGAGGTGGTTTTGCTTGGATGTGGTAAACATTGAGGGCCATGCTAGGCACAGAGTATATAAGAAATAGTCCCTACTCTGGAAACTGCAACTGAAAAAAGGAAAAATAAGTTGCAAAGTAGTCAATAAATACCTATTAAGTGCTTCTGTGTCCAAGTACTGGACTCAGCATTGGATGCAAAGAAAGGGAAGGAAAAAAACAATCCCTGCCCCTAGGGAGCTTACAGTCTAACAGGAGAGACCAACATTACAGTAAACTACAGGACAGGAGGATGATGAAATAGGAGATGATGAATGGAGGGAAGGCACTAGAATTACCAAGGATTATAAAAGGCTTCCAGTAGAAGGCTGGAGAGGTGGGAGAAGCTAGAAGGTAGAGGTGAGAAAGGAGAGCATTCAAGATATGGGAGACAGCCAGGGAATCACTTAAATTTGAGAAGATGGAGTGGGGGCGAGGGGGGAACAGCAAGGGGGCCAGTATCATTAGACCAAAAAGGAGGGAAGAAGGGTAAAAGATTTAAGAAGACTGGAAAGGTGGGGCAGAGAGAGGGGGTTAGTTTATGGTTATGGTTAGTTTAATGGTTTTAAAACAGCAAATAATTAATAATTAATACTTCCTATCTGTGTGACCCTGGGCAAGTCACTTAACCCCAATTGCCTCAGCAAAAAACAAAAACAAAAACAAAAAAACAAAAAACAAAAAAAAAACCCAGCAAAAAAGATTTTATACTTGATCCTGGAGGTGATAGGGAGTCACTGGAATTCATCGAGTAGGGGGCCCAGAGGGACAGACTGAAATGTTAAGACAGACCAGAGTGAGAATAGACCTCAGACAGGCAGACCCACCAGCAGGACATTGTAATAGTCCAATGTAAAGTGATGAGAGCCTGCACCAACGTGGCAGCAGTATCAGGGGAAAGAAGGGGGAAAGCTATTACAATTGACAACAGATTAAATATGGGGGTGAGAATGAAAAGTCAAAGAAGACACCAAAGTTGCAAGTCTGAGTCCTCAACAGTCATAGGGAATTTTGGAAGTGAGGCATCTTCTGGCAGAAAGATAATGAATTCACTTTTGGATATGTTGAGCTTAAGATGTCTACTTAACATCTAGTTCAAGACATCTAAAAAAGGCTAGACCAGAGGTCAGCAGAAAGGTAGGAGGGTTAGGAACTGGATGATTTGAAAATCAACTGCATAGGAATAATTGAAATCCTAACAGCTAGTGAGATCATCAAATGAAATATTATAGAGGGAGAATAAAGCCCAGAACAGAAGATCATGGGACACCTACAGTTAGTGGGTTTGACCCAGATATGTTGTTCAGTCATGTCTAACATTTTGTGACCCCATTTGAGATTTTGTTAGCAAAGTTACTGAAATGGTTCCCATGTCCGTCTCCAGCTTACTTTGCAAATATGGAAACTGAGGCAAACAGTATTAAGGGACTTGCTCAAGATCACTCAGAACATTTGAGATCACATGTGAACTCAAGAAGATGAGTCTTCTTTACTCCCAGGGCATTCTATCTGCTGTACTACCTACTCAGGGAGGCAGAGAATATACATTCATAATTTCATTACTATGTAACAGAGGTTATGTTTTCAATTTCCACTTTCCAGAAGAACCTAATGGACCCCAAAAGCAGAAAGTGAGAATGCAAGACTATCATTTTAATCTCTGGTAATATCCTTACTAAAAGTAGTAGGTCTTAACTCTGCTCAGTAATACATGATCCAAGACAATTCCAATAGACTTATGATGGAAAATGCCATCCACATCCAGAGAAAGAACTATGGAGAGTGAATTGGAATCAAAATATACTATTTTCACTTTTTTGTTTTTCTTTTCTCATAGTTTTTCTCCTTTGTTCTGATTATTCTTTTAAAGCATGACTACCATGTTTAAAATGACTGTATATGTATAACCTATATCGGATTGCTTGCTATCTTGGGCAGGGGGGGAGTTAGAGAAGAAGGGAGAAAAAATTTGAAACTCAAAAATCATACAAAATCTTACAAATATTAAAAATCATCTTTAGATGTAATTGGAAAAAATAAAATACTATTAAGTGGGGAAAATTATTAGTTCTTACAATTTGAAATGCTAGCAAAAAATGACCTTTGGGAAAATTCAGATTTTACATGGTATACCATGGAACTATAGAATGATTGAGTCTATCCCAAACAAAATTGTAATGTTGACTTATTTAAATGAAATGTGTTTTTTCCTATTAGGAAAATTTTAATATTTGGCCCTTTTTAAATAAATCAGACTTTATTGAAAAATACACTTAAAATCTTGCATTAAGGAGCTATATTTAGAAACGGTAAAAGAATTCTAAGTGTAATTGAATCAAAATCAATCTATTTTTGTCTGAATGCAGCCAGTATAGAAAGCCAAAATGGATAGGCGTTTGAAATGATTTCCCTATTAAAATATTTTTAATGTATTCAACTGAACTGATATTATTTAACTGACCAGTAAGTTTTGTCTCATCTTTTAAATCTATAACATAGTTTATGTTATTATTGCTTCTAATTTTTTCTTGAATTGTTAACTTTGGGACACCATGACATAAGAAATGCATTTAATAGGATGATACAATAATATTATTAGAAAGTTAACTTCTCTTTTGATCTGAATGTTAGGAAATTACAGATTTGGACTATCACTTTTTGGAGACTAGTCATTATGGTTTAAAAAATCATCTTATGCATTGTTGGTGGAGTTGTGAACGAATCCAACCATTTTGGAGAGTAGTTTGGAACTATGCTCAAAAAGTTATCAAACTGTGCATACCCTTTGATCCAGCAATGTTACTACTGGGCTTATATCCCAAAGAGATTATAAAGAAGGGAAAGGGACCTGTATGTGCACGAATCTTTGTGGCCACCCTTTTTATAGTGGCTAGAAACTGGAAACTGAATGGATGTCCATCAGTTGGAGAATGGCTGAATAAATTGTGGTATATGAATATTATGGAATATTACTGTTCTGTAAGAAATGACCAACAGGATGATTTCAGAAAGGCCTGGAGAGACTTACACGAACTGATGCTGAGTGAAATGAGCAGGACCAGGAGATCATTATATACTTCAACAACAATACTAGATGATGACCAGTTCTGATGGGCCTGGCCATCCTCAGCAATGAGATCAACCAAATCATTTCCAATGGAGCAGCAATGAACTGAACCAGCTACGCCCAGAGAAAGAACTCTGGGAGATGACTAAAAACCATTACATTGAATTCCCAATCCCTATATTTATGCCCACCTGCATTTTTGATTTCCTTCACAAGCTAATTGTACAATATTTCAGAGTCTGATTCTTTTTGTACAGCAAAATAACGTTTTGGTCATGTATACTTATTGTGTATCTAATTTATATTTTAATGTATTTAACATCTACTGGTCATCCTGCCATCTAGGGGAGGGGGTAGGGGGTAAGAGGTGAAAAATTGGAACAAGAGGTTTGGCAATTGTTAACGCTGTAAAGTTACCCATGCATATAACCTGTAAATAAAAGGCTATTAAATAAAATAAAATAAAAAATCATCTTAAGTATTTGCTGTGATATATTTTGACTTAAAATAAATAATGATGATAATTAATATTTGGAGGGGAAAGCACAAAAAAGACCTTATAAGTTCTCATCTGTAAAATTTTGGGGGGACTTTCCAGGTCCATTCTTAGCAAGATTATAAATCTTTATCAGTTCTATGTAAGCAATGTGGAAATAAGGATTTTTACAAATTCAACCCTGAGATTAGAAGGAATTTGAATCATTATCTTACAAAATCTTATGGAAATAGTTAAGTTCTTTCCTCACAAATACGCAAAGCCTAAAGTAGGAAATAACTTGTCTTCCATTTAGATGATAAATTATCTAACCAGTAATTCGGAGAATTATGTAATTGCATTTGGAATAATATGCAATACAATTACATCTTTGATCCAACATAGTTTAACAAGATTTTGCTTTTTAAGAGTTATTTAAATACCTTAATATATCTAAGCTAATAGTGATCAGTAGTTGGATTGTTGCTGTTTTTTGGGGGGAAGGGAAGAAATAGAGGTGTATTCACCCTATGTCTAAAACTCCAGAATGTAGATATTTTCTTAATTTCTTCTTAATTGATTTTTACATCAGGATGTGTTTAAACTAAGGAAGTAAAATGATAACTGAATGTGATTGACTTTCAAATGTTTCATTCAACTCTCAGATAATTTACAAGTAGTTTAATTTGATACTCTTCCTATAGCTTTGGTGTTTGACTTTTATCAGATTAACTAATTATTGAAAGGCCAATGTAGGTTTTGAAGGCCCTACTAAATTATACTAAGTCTTAATACTAGCAGATTTAAATAATGATTAACTAAGAAACTTCCACAAGTGTGACCTGGAAAGTTGATCTGCTGGAAGGAACCCCTCTATAAATATGCCCTAGAAACAAGGCCCATTTGAGGTGCTATTAGCATCGAGCACCCCAGTTAAAAATACTGATATGCTCCTTCAAGGATACTTGTCTGAGTTTGAGTGACTCAAAATGGAAAATTTGTGTATAGTGATCAAGAAAAAATATCTTTGACAGAGAATTTCCAAGGAAAAATGTTTCCCAGAAGCAGATGACTTCATGACAGAGCTGTCTAAACCCAAGACCACAAAATAAGAAATCTGCTGTTTAAATGGGCATTAACCAAATGTTGCACACATGTGTTTGACCAAACTCTTAATTTTTGTAAGTACCTAAATCGTGTTGGGGAATTAGGGAAACAGCTGGAGATATTAAGCACATCATATATACACATACATCATATAACACAAATGTGCCAAAAAGATTGGAACATTTGGTGTTGGCTAAGGAAGTTCTGAAAAATCTTGCATCTTATGCAAAAATTGTTATTGTATTAATTTTATTTTATTGTGATAGCAAATGCTCCCCAAAAGTTGCATCAGCCTGTGGAAACGCCTACCAAAAAATTTATATAAAGGTATTCTGAGAAGAAAACAAAACGATATCCAAGAATGTGTTTGGAGATGGCCATATGTAATCTTTGACCAGCTAGGGAAACCACACATAGCCAGAGAATGTCTGGCTCAGGATTCTTATTGCCACTGAGATAAAGAGGAAAGATGTGATAGGAAAAAATCTCAGGCTCAGTCTCCTTTGATAAGAAGACACTGCCCCAATCTCTATTTTGAGCTTCCAGACATTGTTCCTGGAAGCTCGAAGGTCACAACTCGGGCAGAATCAAGACTGAAAAAGAAATCATAGCTCCTGTTTTGACAAGCTGGCAGGTACTTTATCCTGACTTCTGTTACTTGTTTCCAGACATGTCTATCTTTATCTTCCCTTCCTGCTTCCTGGAAAATTCCATCTTTCTATGCTGCTTATTGATTCATATTTTATATAAGGTTCCCTGCTGCCTACAAACATGTCTATGTCTCCCTCATCCTGAAAAAAAAAACAAAAAAAAACAAAAAAAAAACCCGTCTCTTGATCCTTTCATCTATACTAATCAGCCTATATCTCTTCTGCCCTTTGTAATCAAACTCTTCAAAAAGAACTCTACTTTCTCTCCTCCCCCTCTATTCTGAACCCCTTACAATCTGGTCTTTGATCTTATCATCCCACCAAAACTGTTCTCTCCAAAGTTACCAATGATCTCCTAGTTGCCAAATCTGATGTCTTTTTCTCAATTCTTGTTCTCCTTGACTTTTCTCCAGCCTTTGACATTATTCATCAGGGGCAGCTAAGTGATACAGTGGATAGAGCACCAGCACTGAAGTCAGGAGAACCTGAGTTCAAATCTGGCTTCAGGACAAGTCACTTCACTCCAATTGCCTCAGGAAAAAAAAAGATACTATTCATCATCTTCTCCTCCCTGACCCTTTTTTCTTTCTAAGTGTTTGCTCTCATCCTATCTATCTACCACTTCTTCTTAGTCTCCTTTTCTGGATCCTCATTCATATCACTGGAGGTGTCCTTCAGGGTTCTGTCCTGGATCTTCTTCTCTTCTCCCTCTGTATCATGTCATTTGGTGATTCCCTCAACCAGTATAGATGAACTACCTTCTCTGTATTGATGATTTTCAAGTCTATTTATTCTACGCCAATCTCTCTGCAGACTTCCAAGTATAGCATCTCCAAATGTTTTTTGGACATCTCAAACTAGATGTCTAATAAACATCTTTAAACACATCCAAAAGAGAACCCATCTTTCCCCCAAAATTCTATCCCACTCTTACCTTCCCTATTACTGTCTCTCCAGTCTCTCAGTCTCAAAACCTAGAAGTCATCTTGGATTCCTCATTCTCTCTCACCCTATATATCCAATCTGTTGCCAAAGCCAGTCCATGTCACCATTGCAACTTCTCTCAAAAATACCTCATTCTCTCCTCTGGCACTATTATACCATAAATTACAGGCTCTCCTCACCTCAGACCTAGACTACTACAATAGCCTGCTGGTGCATCTGCCTGCCTAAAGTCTTTCCCCATTCCAAACCATCCTCCATACATACAGTCAAAGATATTTTCCTAAAGTAAGTCTGATCAGGTCACCCTATCCCACCTATGCCCATTCAATAAACTCGAATGGTCTAGTATCACCCCCAAGATCTAATACAAAATCCTGTTTGGCATTCAAAGACCTTCCTAACCCTATTAGGGTTACCTTTCTTTCTAGACTTCTTACACCTTATTCCCTACCATATACTCTTCAATCCAATAGCACTGACCTCCTGCTGTTTCACAAATAAGACACTGCATATCTCATCTTCAGGCATTTTCTTTGATTTTACCCCATGTTTAGAACATTCTCCCTCCTCAATTCCATCTGCCACCTACCCTGGCTTCCTTTAAGTCTCAACTAACATCTCATAGGAAGCATTTCCTAAAACCCTTTTTAATTCTAATGCATTCCTTCTATAATTATTTTCTATTTACTCCATATATAGTTTGTTCATATATATTTGTTTGCATGCTATTTTCCTCTATTATGTTTTAAGGTTCTTGAAAGTAGGACTTTTGCCCTTTTTTTTAATCCCCAGATTGTACTTAGCACAATGTCTGGCTCATAGTAGGTATTTAATAAATATTGATTGATTGGTTGGTTGACTGATTTCAAGCTGATGCTTTTGGCTCTCTGACTTTTTTCTCCCCAATACAGAGGTGTCTGTGTTCTGAGAAAAAATAAATAAACTCAGCAAATAACTATCTCTGAGTCATTGATTCAGTGATTGATTAGCAATATCTAATCAGTTGGGCCCTCAAATAATTTTTATCTCAAATGGTATAGAAGGGATGAAGCCTAAATGAGAATAGGGGTTAGGAGAAACAGAACAGAAATCATAAATAGTTCTAAAATGGCCTGGCCTCCTGTGATCAGATATTTAATTCTTATCAACAGTGGTACCTTCCCCCCCTCCTCAAACTCCCTCCTCCTCAGTTCTCCCTCAGCAAGTGAAAGAGAAAGCCTGTGTAAACAGTGTCCTTGGGGGGCAGCAAAAGGGAGATAATTATACTTTTTGCACTTAGTCATAAACATCTTGTCCTGGAGAGAAATGCCTCCTTCCCCCAGAAAGCAACTATCTCAGGAATTAAAACAGACAGAGTGTCTCAAACAAAAGACCTCCTTCTTCTATGAGCTGCTTCAAGACAAATGGACTCAACGCTATTGTACTAAATGTACCGAATCTCCTGGCTCGGACAGATTGGCGAGGAGAGAGAGAGGAATCAGGCATTCTTTGTCTGATAAGGCTATCAGTACTAGCAGCCATGAGAGCTTGCCTGCTTGCTCTCAAGTCTTTCGGATGGCTGAGCTCACAGCCCACACTCCCTGCTTTTAAACATCTTAAGTGCTGTTTGATTATTAAGGACTCTACAGAAGCAAGCACAGTTTGTACCAAGCCCAAGAAAGCCTGATCCTTAAGAGTTCCAGGGTCTTGGACTGGTTTCCATAGCACCCAGTAGCCAAGCTCAAACATTTTCTGAGTTTTCTTTTCTGAAGGGCACGTCAGGGCAAATGTGGTACAATACACAAAGGGCTGGATTTCGAGTCCAGGGCCTAAGGTTCAAATCCTGGCCGATTCTGCTCATCCATGTGACCTTGAGCAAGACAAAGGGTAAACCATTTCCTCTTTCTGGATTTTAGCTATAAAAACAAAGGAATGAACTTCTGGTTGCATTGTGAACCAGTCCAGCCATTATAGAAAACAATTTGGAACTATGCCCAAGAGCACTTAACTCTCCATACTATCTGACCCATGATAACACTACAAGCCCATACTCCAAATAGATCTAAGAAAGAAAGAACCCATATGTACAAAAGTATTAAGAACACATCTCTGAGTAGTGTCAAAAATTAGAAATTAAGGGGGAACCTATCAACTGAAGAAATAGATTAATGAATGGTGGCACATAAGTCTAATGGAATGTTATTATATCACGAGAAATAACAAAAAAAGATGGTTATTAAAAAACTAAGAAGACCATATGAACTAAGAAAAAAAATTATTCAATAACAACACTGTAAAGACAACTCTCAAACATTAGATTTCTCTCATCAGTGCAATAACCAATACCTGCAGAGAACAATATAGAGCAAGCTGCCCATCTCCTAACAGCAAAGTAAAAGAAACAAGATGCAAAATGGAATGAATTTTTTTGATATGGCCAATGCAAGATTTTGCTTTGCTTCCCTATGTAAAGATTTTGTTTTTCTTTTTTTCCCAATGGAGACAGAGGTGGGAAGGAGAGAAAATAAATACCTATTCATTTAAAAAAAAATTAAATTGGAAGATAGTGACCTCTTAATTGCCAAATCAAATAGTCTTTTCTCAATCCTTATTCTTTTTTTACTTCTCTACAGGCATTGGCATTAAAACTCTATTTTCTTTGATATGTTCTTTTCTCTACATTTACTACTCTTTCTTGGTTTTCCTCCTACCTATGAGAGTGCTCCTTCTCAATCTATTTTGTTGGATCTTCTAACTGAAGATGTCCTCTAGGATGTTAGTCTTCTTCTCTTCTTCCTCAAATTACTTAGTGACCTCTTCAATTCCTAAGGATTTAATGATCATCTCTCTGATGATGAAACCTTAACCTCTCTGCTGGACTCTAGTCTCACAATGGCCTTCCAGACTCCTCAAACTAGAGGTCCAGTAGACACCTTAAATGTAACATATCCAAAAGGGAATCTTTCTCCCAAACTCTCCCTCTTTCCCTATTATTGCCATAGGCACCACTATCTGCCCACATCCCTAGGCTTATGTGGCAGATGTCATCCTGAATTTCTCATTATTTCTTACTTCTATATCCAAGATTTGTTGATTTCACCTTTATAACTTTCAAGAATACACCTTCTCTCCTAACATGGCAGTACTCTGATGTAGACCCTCATCTCCTCACACTTGGATTGTTGTTGCAAGTCTGCTGGTGGAGCTACCTGTTTCAAATCTGTCCCCATTCCAATCCATCCTCCAGCCAGCAAAATGACTTTCTTGTAGCATGGTGTCACCTCACTATTCACCAAACTCCAGTGGCTCACTATCACCTCCACAATCAAGCACAAATTTGTCTTTCAAAACAAAGCTCTTCATAACCTATCCAATCTCCTTGTTTCCAGTTTTCTTATATCTACTCCCTTTCACATATTCCTTGATCCAGTGATACTGGTCTCTTTGCTGTTTCACAATCAAGATACTGCATCTCTCAGTTTCAGCTATTTTCTCTGGCCATCCTCTACCTGGAATATTCTACTTCCTCATCCTTGCCTACTGATTCCCTTGGCTTCCCTAAGTCTCAACTAAAATCCCATCATCTACAGAAAATCTTTCCTAATTCTAGTGCCTTAAATATTTCCTATTTATCTTGTATATAGATTACATATATATAGTTTATATGATTTATATATTTCTCTATTAATTTCTATTTTTAAATTAATTTCTATATTCTTAAATATTTCTATAGTCCTCTGTTAAATATTTCCTATTTATCTTGCATGCAAGATAAATAGGAAATATTTAAATAGAGGACAGGCACTAGAATTAGGAAAGATTTCCATATATTATATATATATACATATATCTTTTTCCCTAATTTCCATTTATATATTGCTATTTGATGTTTTTCCCATTAGATTGACAGCTCATTTAGGGCAAGAAATGTCTTCTCTCTTTTTAATATCCTCAGAACTTCCTTAATGGAGTATCAGACACATTCCAGGCACTTTTAAATGTTTGTTGACTAAATGTTCTCTGGAGTCTCTTCCAAATCTAAAACCAATGATTCTATGATCTTACTATCTGGACTGGGCACTTGCTATTGGCCTGCATGTGAGAAGCAAAAAGGAAATAGGCTCCAATTCTGCTTCTCTTACACACCTCCTGAGTAATCCAGAACATGTCAAAACCTTTCAGTGCCTGTAAGGCAACTTTAGTTAACTGTAATCTAATCTCAGATCCAGGTACCCTACTAAGCCCCACTCTTATCCCTCTGCTTCTTCTCCACCATACAAATCATACCTGAAGGAAGTATCTTTATTCAGAAAATTAACCAACACCTATTAAGCACCTAATATGTGCCAGGCATTGATCAATTGATTTCACTGGGGAGGACCATCTCCAGTCGTCTTGATCTATATCTTGTCACTGGACCCAGGTGGCTCTGGAGAGGAAAGGGAGTGGGCAGGTGACCTTGCACAGACCTCCCTCCCTTAAATCCAATTCACTTGCATCTCATGGCATCACCTCCCTGATGTCATGGTCCTTTTCAAGAACGAAGGACAAACAACAATCACTGTTAGAGTCCTTCGCAAAGTCAATGGACTTGATTTCAACACAGGATAAATCACTTAACTCTACACACACACACACACACACACACACACTTTTTCCCTTTCCTGAAACTATCGCAATAATCACAGAATCACAAAATATCATGGTTGGAAAGGAATTCAGAATCTACCCATTCCAATTTGGACCCTGAACAAGAACTTCATCTGGCCCATCCAATATCTTGCCTACCTCCCCAAACCCCAGAGAAGTGTGCAGAATTAAAGCTGCTGCAGGTTCTTTGTTGCTGCTGACTGAATAGTTCTTTATATAAGCCTATGGGTAATTCAGCATTATAGTGCTTTTCCTTGGTAGACACTGAGCCAGATAAAGAGATGCCACATGCATCTATCCACCTTAAAACTGTCATTTCTATCCTAACAGATGCTATTTTTCACAGTGGAACTTATTCATGCCAGGACCCCTCCGAGTCCCAATGTCCCCAATCAGATATCCTGGGGCCAGCCCCAGGGAAAAGTGATAGAAGATTTTCCTTCTTGAATCAGCTCTGTAAAGCTATTAAATAGGACTGGTTCCCCCCAGTGTGGAATGTATTTGGAGGGCAGGAACACTCATTCTTCATCTCTGTAGTCCAAACACTGAGCATACATAGTGCTTTAAGTTTGACAACTATGAGCACTACACCATGCTGGTTCTTTCCATATCAAATTTTTGTCAGTGATTAAGGTAGTTCACTAAAGAGCCAATCACATGGAATGTTTCCCTTCCAGATCTCCACAGTAATGTTGCCCCAGGGAAAAGGAAAATAGTCATAGACTCATAGTTTGACAGCTGGAAGGGATGTTCAAATACCCTCAAGTACAACTTCCTCTTTGTACAGAAGAAAATAAAGAGGTGAGGTGACCCAAGGCCAGATGGATAGAGGCAGAATTTGAATTCTTGACCTATATAACCCAAATTCAATATCTTTCCTCTTGTACCCCTGGTCTATAGTCATTGTTGTCCAGTGATCATCAAAGGAATGGAAAGATGCTACCTTCAGAGGGGTCACTAAAGCCACCATAGGTCAGTTATCCAAGGACCTGACTAGTTATGTTCTAAAAAGTTCATCACCAAGATAACCACTGAGCTCTTTCTCCTTTCCTCTGTCCCAGCTATAGCAACTGTCTACCAAGTCAGAGAGAAACTGATCTGTGTTGATGGAGGAAGTACCCTCAGCAGGGCAGATGAAACTGAGGCTCTTTCAAATACTGAAGTATAATTTCTTATAAGGAAAGTGCTACTGATATGTTTGTATATTTTTATGGCCCCATTATTCTATGCTAATGCTACTGCATAAGCGGCCAGTGTCTTTACTTGTGATGTTTTATTCCTAAGTGCTCCAAGAGTGAATTGAATTATTAATGCAGAGACTATCTATCACTAAGAGGATTCATTAAAAGGATTTCAGGGGAAATGGGGTAATTTATTGGACTGGCAATGAAATGCAGAGTCTTTCTCCCTAGATTAGATCATTGATGCTGGTCTGGCTCGAGTCCTCGGTATTTAAGACTTGACAGCTTTGTTGGATGGCCTGCGCAAAGGAAGTTTGGTCAGCTTCTTTGGGGCCAGGTATCCACTCCACGATTTGGCACCAACTTTCTATTCAGCCTTATGTCATAGCACTCCCCTTCATGGCCTGTACGTGCCTGTCAAATGAAATTGCTAGCTATTCCCTGAACTCAAATTTCCCACTCCCATCTCCATGCCTTCACTCAGGTTTAGAATCTTCTTCAATCCTCAGTTCAGGTATACCCTGTTCAATGGAGTCACCTTTAAGACCTCTCACTCTCTGGCATCATATTTATCTCTGTGCATTAGAGAAACTGATGAAGTACATCAAGTCTGTTGTATGTGGAAGTGAAGACATCTCAAATTCAAGATCCTCTTCAGATGTTTATTATCTACATGAAACCAAGCAAGTCGATTATTCTCTATCTGCCTCAGTTGCCTCATCTGTAAAATGACAATAATACCAATATCTACTATACCATTGTAAAGAATTAATGAGATAATCTAAATGTACATGGTTGACCACAAAAGCACTATGCATGTATGGACAGATAGATAAATAAATATAGAAATAGCCACGATAGAAAAAATGATATAGATATAAATTAATAGATAAATATAATTAGACATATACACAGATATAGCTAGACACAAAGATAAATTTAGATAGAAATAGATGACTGAGCTAGAGACTGGCAGATTGATAGACAGATGAGCTATGTTGTATTGTATCTCCCTACTATCCACTGAATATAGACTCCTAGAAGGCAGTTCCTGTTTTTGTTTTAACCTCCACATTCCCAGTATCTGGTGCATAGGGAGAGGTGTAAGAAAGGAAGCTATGATTTCAAGAGAATTTCTGAAATTGAAATTTCCTCTACCAATGCAGAGCAAGCACCTTCACTGCAATTCATTGCCTTTTCTTGAGCCCAGAGAAATTAAGTTACTTGCCTAGGATCACATAGCTCAGATCTATCAAGGACAGGATCTGAACTCAGATTCACCTAGATGCAAGTTTTCTATATACTACACTAGGGCTGCCTCTTGCTACAGCTCATGATAAGTATTCTGTTGAACTGAAATTAATTAAATTAAAAAGAAATGAACTGAATTGTCCATACTGGCCTTGACCCTAATTCCTCACCATTGCTTATGGCTCTATCTGTGTATTCTATGACCTAACTGGTATGAACTGGAGTGGGGCAAAGGAAGCAAGAGGAGAAAGTTTCATTTATATTCATTGTGCTGAAAGCATTTGTTTTTCTGCTTTGGATCTCTTCTCAAGAAGAAGTCAAGCAAACCATGTCCTTGCAGAGAGGAAAGGGCTTCTAAGGATAACTCTTTAGTCCCAGAACCGGTGGAACAGACAGCTGGGTTCGTGGATCAATCAATCTATTAATCAATAAAGCATTTATTAAGCACCACAGTGCCAAATGCTCATTGGCCCCAGAGAGTGTAGTTACATTAGCTCTTGCATCGGTGCCAATGAGCCAGTAGCCAGGAGAAGTCCACAGAGGGCAATAAGTTTCAAATAGGAGGAAACAAGTTTTCTTGAGTAATTGGAGGGTTTAGAGCAGAGAAGAAACCTACGTTAGTCATTTTTACATAGTGCAAAGAGCACTCATTCTGGAATCAGAAGACCTGGATTCAAAAACTGCCTCTAACCCTTAGTAAGCTCATTTAACCTTCCTGGTAACAGGAGGAAGGGAGTGGGACTAGGTGGTCTCCATGATCTCTTACAACTTTAGATCTAGGATCCCATAAGAATGGCCACTTAAAGTTCGGGAAATGGGACCTAGTCCAAATCTTCAGGAATTTAAGCCATATAGTCTCCAGGGAATATGGAACAGAGCTGCAAATCAACAGCTTCTTTCAATACTTTCTCAAACCATTACTTCAGTTTCAGCTCCACTTTCCTCCTTTTCCCACTGTGAATCAACAGTTAACCTTTTCAGCTCTACACTGGGCTCTTGAAGCTCTCATCCTAGCACTGTCCATGCCCTGCCAAATCCTAACTCTAGATACTTCCCATAAATCCGTCCCTCCTCACTTATTCCCATACTACACTGTTCTTGTAGAACAGGTCCAGAAGAAGTCACACAAATCATCTAAATCCACCATAAATTTATGTTATTTTATCTCAATTAGGATCTCATGTAACAAAGCAATCCTTTTAGTACTCCCTTAATCAATTTTCTAACTCACAGAGGCTGCTCCAAACCTTGCCTTCTCCCCAAATTTCCCAATCTCGCTCTCCTTCCACCTTCTCAGCTGTTGATCTTACTTTAGTGAGGAAAACAGAGGTCATTCAACATGAGCTCCCTGTTCTTTTTTCTTCATCTCAAAAAGTGAAGGATGTGATCCTCCACTCTCTTCTTCTTTACTCCTCTTTCTGATAATGAAATGCTCTTTTTCTTTGCCAAGGCTATTCCCTTTACAAATGTCCTTGATCCCATCCCTTATCTTCTCCAACAGATTACCTCCTCCATATCTCTCTCTCTCTCTCTCTTTCTCTCTCTCTCTCTCTCTCTCTCTCTCTCTCACACACACACACACACACACACACACATCAAGTCTCTGTTTCTTTTGTCTCTTTTTCTCGCTTTGTCTCTGTCTCTCTTTATCTCTCTTTGTCTCGGTCTAACTCTGTTTTTGTCTCTGTTTCTCTGTCTCTTTCTCAACATTTCTTTATTTCCACAGTAGTAAATTCTTTAAAAAAATAAACAAATAAATTAAAGAAGGAACAGGAACTGCTTTCAGGGAATAGAGGAAAGAAGAAAGCCTGTGTACCCTATCAGGCAGTTGAATCCAATTGAATTCGATTCAACCACCATTTATTGGGGACCTATCATGAACAGCTACAGTGTCCTGAGTGACCCTGGGCACCTATTTGCATCAGTTTCTTATCTGTAAAATGATCTGGAGAAGAAAATGACAAATCTCTCCAGTATCTTTGCTAAGAAAACCCCAATACACTTTGGATTATATAATATACCTTGAAGGCAGGGACTTTTATTCTTTCTTTTTGTATTTTGTTTGTTATATAGATATTTGTATATAGTTTCTCAAAACCTAGGACTGTCTTACCTTTTTCTGTATCCCCAGCACTTAGCATGGTGTCTGGCACATAGTAGGTGCTTAACAAATGCTGAATGACAGTACAGTGCCTGGCACACTGCAGTGGTGAACCAAATCCTGCATTTCTCAATGGAAAAACAATGGGTCGCTCAGGGATTTTTGTCTTTAGCCCCCAAGTGACTAATAACATTCCCAGGGATCAACTAAGGCTAAAAGAGGTATTTTCTTGAATACAGAGTGGAGCCCTTCTGATCCAAAGGAAAAAGGGCAGCATGATGCAGTTATGCAGAGAATATCCATGCAGGGAACAGAAGCCATCTGAGCCTAATACTTAAAAAACACTCAACAGCTCTGAGAATATATCAGAGTTGCTGCAAGCAAGCAAGGAGGCTCTACAGCCTCACAGAAACAAGCATCCCTATCTCAGACTGAAGTTAAAATGTTTGCTCTGTTACTGAGTAGTCCAAGATGACACATCTGTTTAGTTTCTCTGAGTCTCCATCTCCTCATTTGTAAAATCATAAAATAAGTGATGATGAATCTATCTCACAAAACTACTGAGGATCAAATGTGATTGTAAATGTTGATATGCTTTAAAAAACTGCCAATTTAAGAGGACCCTTATAATTAATAAGAGGTACAGAGTTGGCTGAAGGGCCAGTAAAATCTCTGACATATATTGGCTATGTCAGCTTGGGCAAGTCACCTTTCCCTGAGTTCCCCTGAAGACTCTATAGTGCAAAACAGTAAAAAAAAAAAAAAAAAAAAAAATTGTATTTATTAGAAATTCTTCACTTGAGTTTTCCTATATTAATAAAACCAAAAGTCAAAAAAATTTAATAAAAATATTGTTAATGCCTTAACAAGGCTTTTGGGTAAGAAAAAGCAGGAATGATTAGCTTTCTTCTCATTTCTTCTAAGATTTAAATTTCATTCATAGAATCTTTTATCCCTATCCCTCACAAGAAGGCACCTCAAATGCCATCTGATCCAATCTCTTGATTTTGTATTTAAGGAAACAAAGGTCAAGGGAGCTTCAAGCAGCTTAGGCAACGCTATAAAGATAATAGTGTCGAAAAGTAAAATTTGAACTTGAGGCTTCTGACTCCAGGAGAAAGAAAAGATTCCAATTCCTTTATTTTTTTAAATTATGTTATGTAAATTTCTCATTTTAAAATATTTCACTTTTAAGATAAGAATCCTTTATTCTAAAAATGGAAAAATAGAAGGGGCATATGAAGTTAACTTTGCCCCCCAAATTTTAGGGGGTAGTTTTTAAATTTTACACTTAAATACAAAATGAGAAATGAAAAATAAACACTGCCATGTACGCAGGGGACCATAACAGGATTCAATATAAAACAATAAATTTCCATTTCAAGAAAACCTATATAATAAATAGTACATGTTGTTTTCAAAGCTGCAGTAATCTTTCCAAAGCACCCCACAAAGATAAGGAATCAAGATGAAGCTGGTTGAGGAGACAAGAGAAAAAAGAGATTCTAACTTTATTTTTTTAACTCACTTTAAGTCCTGAATATTTTTTAAGTTTCTCATTTTAAATACATTTTACTTTTAAGATAATAATCCTTTACTCTAAAAAGGGGGAGATAAAAAGGGCACATGAAGTTTACTTTTTTGTTTTTTAACCCACATGCCATAAATCTCTTCAACCTTTTTTTTTATTTAACATTTCAAAATAGAAACATGTCCCACCCATTTCAAGTAGGGAAAACAAGAGAACTTCCCGGTGAACACTGTTCTGGGTTGTTTTACAATAAGGCGTTTCCACTTTGGTCAAGTTGTGTATTTTGTGACTTAGATTTATTTAACTAAAGGATATTAAAGTACAAGCCTTTTCATCATGAGTAAAGTGCCCTTTGGAAAGCAAGATCAGGTGTTTAGTCTTGACATTCAAACAAGGATATTCCCAGCATCACGTGATGTCCAAAAGGGAAGAAATCTCAGAGGCTATCTAGTCCAAACTGTCCTTTGATAGCAATTCTGTCTATCAGAGAATTGGAGAATTTCAGAGTTGGAAAGGACTTTAGAAACCTACTCTTATCGCCAAAAAGAATTCCCATTAAGACATACCAAAAAGTGGTCATATTGCCTTAGTCTGAAGACTTCTAGTAAGGAGAAACCTGCTTCCTCTTACAGCAATCCACTTCCTTTGGGGATGGTCAAGGGGCAGCCTTGTAAAGTGGATAAGAGTGGCCAGCCATGACAACAAACACCTATAATCTCTGCAACTGGGGAAGCCTAAGGCTGGGGGATTATTTGAATTCAGGAGTTCTGAGCTTCAATGAGGTAAACCAATTGGTACCACAGTGAAGAAAGTAGAAGAACCAGAATTAAGAAAACCTAAATTCAAATAAATCTTAAGACACACTACCTGGGCAAAATGGTTAACCTTTTTCTGCCTCAGTTTTGCTCTGTGGTCAGATTTTAAGTCAGGTATTCTTGACTCTAGGGCCAGAGCTCTATTCACTATGCCATATAGGTGCTTGTTACATAGGAAGATTGTAGATAATCAGTGTAGAGATAAGATTTGGGCCCTAGGAGAGACCCTCTCAATGTCAAGGTCTGAGGAAACCCATAAGTGAAAGACTCTGAACACATTATATTATAGGTTCAGACTATGGGAAAGAATAAATAAACAGAAACCATATGCATGAATAATCCTCCAATGGCTTGTACATTCCCTTGGAGAAGTAGTTTCAGTGCTAAGTTCATAATAAAATTTATTGGACCATTGCCTCGGGACACTCAAAAGCCATCTAGTCCAACTTCATCATTTAACTGATGAAGAAACTGAGACTGGGGAAGTTAAATGATTTCAAAAGGTGGTTCTTGAACCCTGTGAATAGGCATGAAAAAGAAGTTTGGTTTTTGTCAAGAAGGGTCTAGGCAAATCACGGAGGCTGAAATGTGGTCTGTCCTTATCTCTTTAGGTAAGAAGATAACAAAGGAAGAAGTCCAGGTACTGGAGACAGGAAGGGAAAACAAATGGTTTGTCCAGATGGTGACAGATGTTTCAGAATAAGATCCCCCTTTTCAACATGAAACCTTACATCTTTCTGTGTGAAAATCAGCCTCTTGCCCTAGCTGCAACCAAATATTGAGGGACCAATGTTCTTGATCATCCTTCCCCAGCTTGTGAATCATTCACCAATGAATTGTAAGCTCTCTAAGGACAAGACTAAATAGACTTTTGTATTTTTGCCCCCCAATCATCAGCATGGACCCAGGAAAGTAGCAGGCCTTTAATAAGTGTGTTTTCATTCACTCATTTATTCATACCATTCCATGACCACCATCCTCCTCATTTCCCTCCTGCTTGGAACTTTAGATTGCAGCCCCCACAGGTGACCCTTCAGTATTATCCTAGTCTGAAAGAGGCCTCCAATCCACTTCACAAGCCCCAAGCCTTACGTTCCAGGTCCCTTTAATATGTTTTCTTCCCTCATTAAAATGTAAGCGAGGACTCGGGCACTGTTTTGCTTGCTCATCTTTGCAATCCCTGGTACTTGCTTAGCACAGCGCCTAGAACATTATAAGTGTTTAATAAATGTTCTATCTGCCTATGTATCTTGGAATATTGGCTCACAACTCTCACAGAGAGACCGCTGTGTCAGCTATTTAGTCTGAAAAGATAATAAGGGCTGTACATTTGCATTATATGTGTTCAACACTATCACACTTGAACTTCAAAACTCCACCCAGTGAGGTAAGTACTATTATTATTTCCATTTTGTGTATAAGGAAACTAAAAACTAAAGAATGGTTTATGTTTCTAGAAAACATAGAGGTGGGATTTAACAACAGGCCTTTCATGAGTGTATCCATGTCTAATGTTTCTGCCCACCCATCTATCCCTTTGGAATCTCTCTTGGTGATTTCATCTGCTACCACAGATTCAATTATTATCTCTATGCAGACTTTATTATCTTATATGTGTCTAGCTATATCTGTATACATATACATGTATACATATATGTGTGTTGATATGTATATATACATATATATGTATATATCTATCTCTATACATACATAATACATCTATATTCAGCCCTAACCTTGGCCCTAAACTCTAGTCTCATGTAACCAACTTCCCTTTAGGAAATCCTGAATGGCATCAAAAACATGTCCAAAACAGAACTTAAGGTATATATCTTTAAAATTTTCAGATGTACTATCTGGCTATAGAATCTTCTACCACAGCAATTTGGGACTCCCCCCGCCACACACACACACACACACACAAAGACTTTAAATTTTAAAGGATACAGCAGGTCAAATAATAACAATAAATGGAACAATAAATAGAAAAAAAACTTAATAAGTAAAGCAAATAGAACCTAGATAACATTACATTTTAAAACTCAAAATCTGAGTTTTAATAAGTAGTCTGCAGGAATCCTTGTGTATGTGTTGGCCCCATTTATTGTGCTTAATATTACTGGTTAAAGCACAAGAATCTAGGTGTACTTTTTTAAACCTTCATGAACAGGGTAATCATAGAAAGGGCAGTTAGAGGATCTGGATTCAAGTCCCACTATGCTACTTACTACCTAAGTAGTATAATGATAGAGAACCAGCCCGCCTTCAGAAATGACCCAAGTTCAAATTCCACATCAGACACTTGCTAGTTGTGTGAACCTGGACTTGGTCACTTAACCCTTTTTGCTTCGGTTGCCATCAATAAAATGAGCTGAAGAAGAAAATGACAAACCTCTTTAGTCTGTTTGCCAAAGAAAACCCCAAATGGGATCATGAAGAATCAGACATGACTAAAACAATTCAACAATACCATAACTACCTATGTAACCATGTAAAAGTCAGCTTTTAGATCTAGCCATTCTGTGATCTTAATGTAGGAAATGGATATTATGAAACTGCCTACCTTACAAAGTTGTTGTAAGGATGAAATAATACAATGTATGTATAGAGGTTTGCAAATCTTAACACTATGTAAATGTTAGTCATTACTAATACATTAGTATTATTAATACATCGGTATTACTATTATCCAGTCTTGGAGTATCTGTTTAGACACATCTGTAGTCAGGAGTATCATTGCTCTGCTTTCTAGATGTAATTCATATCTTCTTTTCTTCTAAAGTTACCTTGTATCTTCTCAATACATGTCCTGTGTATAACTATGTATATATACTGTCTCCCCCATTAGATGGTAAATACCTAGAGAGTAGGGAATTTTTTTTCTGTATCCCCAGGGCTTAGACTTCAACCTGACTCAAAACCTGATAATGCTTATTGACTTCTTCTCTTACATTATTTTCTAAGATTTCAAGCTGTCCTTTCAGTCAAAGTATGACCACTTTAAACATCAGAGTCCAAAGAACCTTCAAACCTTAAAGTTGCAAAGGGCCTATTAGATCTGATTTATTCCATCCTTCAGATGGTTTACACTGTTTTTAATGCACCAAGCATCTACCACGTTACTGAACTTACATTCACACTCAATAACCACCCATTGTTGATTGATTATCTCATTCCTAATGAAGTTGTGCCCCACAGGTCACGAAGGGCATCCATTACACATTTGTTAAGAGGCAGATCGATACAAAGGCTATGCAAAACTTTCATTTGGATACTGAAGTCACATGAGGAAAAAAAAGTTTAAAAACAAAAAAAAATTCAAATTTAAAACAAAATCAGTTCCCCCTCATATATCAACTTAGAACTATCTGAGACCTAATCATTCAATTGAAATAGCCCTCTTCTAGGTTATCAAGATAATAATTACCTAATCATCAAATTTAATGGTCTTTTCTCAATTTTCATGCTTCCTGACCTCTATGAACACTAAGAGACACAATGAAAAAAGGATATTTACCTCCAGAAAGAGAACTAATGAACTCTGACTGTAAATTAAAGCATAATTGTCTTTTTCTTGCTTTTTAAAAAAATATGGATAATATAGAAATATGTTTTGCATGATTTTCCAATATAATTTACATCATCTTGCTTGCTTTCTTGGTGAATGGGGGAGAAATGAGAAGGAGGAAGAGAATTTGGAACTCAAAATTTTTAAATGAAAAGAATATTTTCAATAAATAAGTGATAAATTTAAAAAGTAAACTCCTGGCATATAAAGCCCTTACAAGGTAGTTTCTCCAACCTTTCTAGTCTTTTCCTATCTTCCTCCCTTCCACAAAGTCCATGATCCCACTTTGTTGGCATCCATGCATGCCATACCATATTTCATTTTCCAAGTCTCTGCCCTTTTTGCCAGTCAATTCTTGGTCTCTGCTTGGTTCTTCTTGAGAATCAAGTCAACTGCTACCTTTTACAGGAGAGCTTTTTTGGGTCTATTTCCTCCCTTTCCTCAACCTCCATCACTAGTGCTTTCCCTTTAGCTATATCATATCTATCTTGGGTGTACTACTTACTAACAGAATTAATCTACCAATCCATAAGCATTTGTTATGTGCTGATTTTGTGGCATTGTGCTAAGTATATAAAAAAGCAAAAATAGGCCTTGCCTTCAAAGAGATTACAATCAAATTTGTAAGACAACATATAGAAGTCAGAATATATAAAATAAATACAGAATGGAGTGTGAACTTCTTGAGGGTAGGAGCTCATTTGTCCTCCTTTATATCCAAAGTGCTCAGCATGGGGAAGATGCTCTCACACTTTCTCAGTCACCAATAAAGTGAAGCAAAACTGCCTGCTCCCATGTTCTTTTTATCATGATGTTTCTAGCAATGTTGTCAGACGACAAAGATGAAAATTGCCACCAAGGTCAGCTACCAAACTGACAATAAATAATTCAGCTTGAAAAAGCTATAAGCCAAATGCTTAGCAATGTGTGTGGTACATTTCAGGGATTTGTTGACTGACAACTGACTGACAGGAAACCGAAAATATTTCCTTCCTAAGATGGTACCAAAAAACTAGAAGAGACCCCATACATGGATGGCCAACTTGTGTTGGAAGACAGACAAAAGTTGCACAAGATGGATGGATTAAATCTGTATGGTTAAAGAGAATACTCATATTAATCACAGTGCCACTAGAACATTATGTGAGGTATGCTGTTCTTTGTCAATTTAAACATATTTTATTCAATCAATCAAGGCGTGGCTTTCCACTCCTATCTACCATCAGCTGGAAACTATAGGTCTGGAATATTTTGACAATCCCGGGCATTTTGTGTTGGCGGCTTCCCCAGTTACACATCATGCAGAGACATATTTTACTTCCCACCCACTCTCTTTAATTGAGTTTAGCAGCTGAAAAGGATAGAAGAAATCATCTTGTTCAGCCCCCTCATTTTACAGATGAAGAAACTGAGCCTTAAGGTCACAGCTAATTAGTAAGAGCACTAGGAATAGAATGCAGGTCTAATTTTCTAGTAATATAAGTTTGATCTTACAACACAGAGGGAAATATTAAGACAGGAACTAGCTGATTTGATGAGTTCAAATTAACAAACCCAAACAAACTGTATCCCAAGGCAGATGTGAATGCCGAATCACTGTCTGTGATCTCTGAAAGGTCATAGAGAATGGGAAAGGTACCAAGGGGCTAGAGAAGGGCAAAAAAAAATAAAACAAAACATACAGTATCACAATTTAGAATTGGAAGGGACATTAGAGAGTCCCTGGTCTAATCTTTTCATCTTAAAGTTGAGGAAACTGAGGCCCAGGGAAATTATGTGACTTGCCCAAAATCACACAGATAAACAATAGGAATAAGATTTGAATCCAAGACTTCTCACTCTAGAGCCAGTGTTTGGTCTACTATGTCAAGCAATAGAATCTAAAAGTGATAAAACCATCCAGCTAAATTTGCTGCTTGGGAAAATTCTCTAGTCTATTATTTAAAAGACAGAGAGTAAGTATCTCAAAAAGGTAGAAATAATTGGAAGACCAACATGGCCTTATCAAGAACAGGTCATATAGATTCCAATTGACTGGTGATGAAAAGTGCTATGTGCATCTGGAGAGAGAACTATGGAGACTGAACATGGATCAAAGCATAGGATTTTTCACTTTTTTTGTTGTTTGTTTGTTTTTTTCATTTTGCTCTAATTTTTCTTGCATAATATGATAAATATGGAAATATGTTTAAAAGAATTACACATGTTTAACCTATATTGGATTATTTGCTATATTGAGGAGGGAAGAGAAGGGAAAAAAGGGAGAAAAATGTGGAACACAAGGTTTTTACAAAGGTGAATGTTGAAAACTATCTTTGCATGTATTTGGAAAAAAATAAAATTGTATTAAATATAAAATAAAATAAATGCACACACACCAAAAAAACAAATGAATAAACAAACAAACAATAAAAGTTAGCTCATGGCAGAGCAGCTAGGAGGCAGAGTGGATAGAGACTGACCTTGAAGTCAATAGGATTTGAGTTCAAATTCAGACATACTCTTACTAGCTATGTGACTCTGGGCAAGTCACTTTACCTGATTATGTCCCATAAAAAGAAGGCTACATTAAGAAGTGATCACTTCTGTCCCAATCTAACCATAACTGGTACTGTATTGAGTTTGGGGTACTACATTTTAAGAAAAGCATCAATAAGTTGGGGGACGTTCAAAGAGGAGTATACAGAATGGCGAAGCTCATAGCATGTGAGGTTTCACAAAAGGATCTGAAAGATGGTTGCTTTGAAAAGGAAAAGAGTAGAATATAGTTCTACATTGTAGATACATTGAAATATTTAGTAGCTACATTTAAATATTTAAAAGGATATCATGGAAAAATAGGATTAGACCTTTTTTAAGCTTAGTCCAAGAGAGTAAAAGTAAGAACCAAATGTAACATGAGAGCATGGACTTTCTCAGAAAGTGGGGTGGGGTGCCCCTTATAATCAAGCAAAGCCTTGTGATCCATCATTCATTGTATAACAAGTTTGAGAAGCCTGGTGTCATAGACATCAGGCTGGACTTGAAAACCTGAAGTTTGATTCCCTCTCCAAAATGTGTCAGCTCATTAAAAATAGACAAGTTATTAAATGTCCCTAAAATTCAGTTTCTTCATTAACAAAATGGCAATTGATACCAGTAATGTCTCCCTTATTGAGAGGCTCAAATAAGATGATACTTATGAAAACTTTATAAACTGCAAATGCTACATAAACATCAGCAAATAACAGTTTTGGAGAGAATATCCTTGTTCATTCAAAGTTTAGATTAGGATCCTGACAACACCTGCCATTATCCTGTGGGGCTGGAGGCAAAGAGAAAAATCTGAATGAGTCACATTACCTGGCTCCTTAATTTCATTTCCTCCACTTTTTGGTGACTCATGCTTTGTTAGATCCCTCTGTTCAACCACTAGAAACTTCCTCTGTTTCTCCAAAAACCAGACTTCTCCCATAAGCAACCAGTTTTCCCAACTTCCTTCTATTTTCATCCCACAACTTCTCAGCTTATTCACCAACTTATTTGTTTATTCTGATCAGTCCCTTCCTTAATAAAACACACATCAAAAATTAAAATCTTTTTTTCTTGTTTTCCCAAATTCATTTAAATGAGAAATTGAGGATAAAGATGAGTTTTTCTACATTGAGGAACTTTGGAAAGTTTTAATAAGTCTTTTAATTTCCTTATGAAAATGAATTGCCTCACTGCCAATGTTCACTTATCCACAGAGCTGTAACAAGAATGGGGTGACCAGGACTTTGTCTGAAGACGCCAAAATTCAGAGAATGCTGATTTGTTTTCACAGCTTCAGTCAAGTCCCAAGCTGTATTCTATTCCAAAACCTAGCAATATTGAAAATGTCTATCTTTTCCTACAAAGGATCCTCAGGTACTGGGTTCTCCTTTGAGGCATCTCTTACTTCTAGCTTATGGAACATTTTATGGTGCTTGTCTTAGGTCCCAGAACTGATTATGCTAGTTAGTGTCTAAAACCTACCAATACTCCCAAATCTCACTTTTTAAACAAAAACTTCAACTTTCCCTATGAGTAAATATTTTCTAAAAATCACCAAAAAAATTTATTTTAATCTTTTCTTTTTTCCTTGTTTCTATCCATGTTCTGGTGAAGTTTCTAATGGATAATGAGAATCTCCAATGAAAAAATAGCAACTGAGAGCTTCCAAATCCAATTCTTTTATTTTACAGATGAGGAAATTGGCAATACTCCAGTGTTGAAGGGCTAGTTAATGAAAGAGTTGGGACAACAGCCCAGGAATCTTAGTTCATGCAAGGAAAAGAATAAAAGCCTAAATAAATCACCAAGAGTATCAGCATCTCCCAAATGTGCAGTGTTTTTACAATAATTAGTCTCTGACTCCAAAATGATGCCATCTGGATACCAAAGAAAACATAATAATACTAACAAACATAATAGTAGAAAACAGATAATAATACTAACAAACATTTACACAGTGTATAAGATTTGCAAAATGCTTTAAAATATTATCTCACTTTTATTCTCATACAACGACCCTAAGAGGCAGGTGCTATCATTATCCCTATTTAAGAAAAAAAAAAACTGAGGCAGAGTGACTTGCCCATGGTCACACAGCTGAGCTAGATTTGACCTGTGGACTAGACTCCAGGTCTAGTACTCTATCTACTGCATTATCTAGTTGCTTCTTAACATTCTTGTTGTGACCTATACACCACTCCATACAATCCATGATTTTCTCTAGGGAGCATTTCTCAAGCTAAAATACAAGGTGGTGGACAAAGTCAAGGTCTTGGGGGTGAAAAAAACCTAGGTTGAAACATACTTCAGCCATTTATACCCCTTTTACAGACAAGGAAACTGAGGTTCAGAAAGCTTAAGTTTCCTTGTCTATAAAAGGGGTATAAAACTATTCATGATATTTACTTCACAAGAGTTTTTGTAAGGAACAAACGAGAAACTGTATATAAAATGCTTTGATAACTTTATAGTACAACTTAAATATCAAGTTATTATTAAAGTCATTGCTAAAACTCCTTGGCCATTCTTGGAATCTGTCAGCATGACCATGTTGAAAAATGATCTATGCATTGTGAAATTAAGGCCCTGAGAAGCAACAGGTGCTTGTGGCCACATCTCAAATAACCACACACTTGTGTGTGTTACTTATGGGCAGAAAGTTCTACAAATGAGAAAGAAGCATTTTATCACAGGACTCCTATCCCAGTAAGTTAGTCATGGCTGACTTGCCATTGGCCTGTTCTCTTACCTAAGACAGTCATAACTGTCTTCATGAGCTTCATTGGGGTCCTCCGGCGGCTGATGGACCCACTTGTGTGCGGAGACAAGACATTGGTTTTCCTCTTCACATACATGTAGATACGCAGGTACACCACCACCATGATAAGGAAGGCCACCAGGTTGGATACTGTCCAGAAAATGAGGTAGCTCCTGCTATAAATGGGAGCCAAGGAAGAGCAAGTAGAGATGTCACACAGGCAGTTCCAGCCAAGCGTGGGAACCGCCCCCATGAATATCGCTATAGCCCAGATAATCAGGATCAGCAGGGTCACCCTTTTCTTGGTCAGATTGCTATGGACTCTCATTCTCATGATGGACATGTGCCTCTCCACTGCAATGACCAGTAGATTTGTTAGCGAGGCCGTCAAGCTGGTGTCCAGGAGCCCCTGGCGCAGAAACCAACGGTTGACGGTCAATGTTTTGGAAACGGGTCCAGTGTTGAACATGAGGAAGACATAGGCAATGCCGGCAAAAAAGTCTGCGGCGGCAAGGTTGGCCAGCAGGTAGTAGAAGGGGAAGTGAAACTTTCTGTTCTTTACCACAGCAGCGATGACTAGAGAATTGGAAATGAAGATAAATAGACAGAAGAAAGTTCCAAAGCAGAGAACAATCATGAGCTTGGTCCCTGTCCATTCGTCTGCAGTGTCAGTGTTGCTCATGTTATAGAAAAAGTCCATGCGTTTATCATAGTGGCACTCGTTCATTATGGAACAGGGCAGGATAGCCTAGGAAGGAAGCAGCAAAAAAAACAAAACAAAACAATATATCAGTATGGAGGAATGATTAAACAAACAAATCAAAAACTATTTATAAAACACCAGGTGCAAAGAAAGGAGGATACAAACAGAAAAGCAAGATTAGATTGTAAACTCCTTAAAGACAAGTACTGTCTTTTGCCTCTTTTTATATCCTCAGAATTTAGCACATTGCCTGTCACATATGGTATTTAATAAATTTTTATTTAATTTTTTATTTATTTAATATTTAATGTATTTAATGTTTCTTATTTGATATTGATTGAGATGATTCCTTCTCTCAAAGAGCTCATATTCTATTAGGGAGAGAAAACAAATACATTTTAGCTTATGTCAGGTGGAAAAACTTAAATAAATATTTATGAAATGCCTACTTTGCACCAAGTATTGTGCTAAAAGTTGAATCTTCAGGATACGCAAAGCAAAATGGAAATGTGTCTCCTTGAGTAATGTTAGATAATAATTTTAAATAAGTGAAATATTTTTATGGAAGTGGTATAAGGGAGGGAGCCATAGATCAAGATTCCCAAACCTTGAAAACAACCACTATTCTCCAGAAAAACAATGATAATCCAGTCCAATCACAAGAATTTAAGTGCCTCCTATGTACAAGACACTGTGCTAGCTGGTACCCATCAGTATACCAGAATGTTTCTCTTACATCTTGCCCAAATATTTTTCTCATTTTTCCACCGTAACCATCCTAACCAGAGGACAAACAGTCTGTGACAAGTATGATCTTGCCTGGTCAAAAGTAGAGGAATCTATCAAAATAGATACTTTATTAAATATCTACTATATGCCAGGTCCTGTGCTAAGCACTGGAGATTAAAAAAAAAAAAAAAAAAAAAAAAAAACAGGCCAAAAAAACAGTTTCTGTCCCTGAGAAGCACCCAATATGATGGGGGATATGACATGCAAACAACTGTCTTAGTTGATCAAATGACATTTCCCCAATAAGTCTTGAGGAATCTCAGTCTGCCAGTAAAATCCTCCCTCTCCTTTCCTACATTCAAAAGAAATTTGAAACATTTCTTTGTTTCAAAGTTGTATTGATAACAGCCATATTTTCCCCAGACTCAGAGAATATTTATTGAGATTTAATTGAGCAAAGAATTGGACACAGACATATAAAGACATTCTCATAGACTCAAAGGCCATGGAGTTCAATCCCTTCATTTTATAGATTAGGAAAGTGAGTCCAAAGACAGTTAAGATTCAGTTTCCTAATCTATAAAGAGAAGAACTTGTCAGAATCAAGATTCAAACTCAGATCCACTAATGATAAATATAGCATCCCTTTCTCTTTAGTAGAGTGTCTCTGAACCTAAGAATCCTTTCTACAATATCCTTGAGAAGTGGCCATCCAGCTTTACCTTAAAGACCTCCAAGTAGAGGTATGCTCACTCCCATGGCAGCCAATTCACTTTCAGGATAGCTCTGATTGTTATAAAGTTGTTTCTTCAATTGAACCAAAATGTGACTCTAGAACTTCCTATTGTATTCCTCCTACTTCTGAACTCCAAGACAATACAGAACATAATAGCCCTTTAAATACTTTAAAAAAAAAAAAAAATCAAATTCTCCCATAAATCTCTACAACCCCAGGTTCAAAATCCTGTTTTTTAAACTGATCCTCATGAGGTATGATTTTTGGTCCCTTCACTGTGTTAATCATTTTTTTCTTGATAAGCTCAAACTTGTTAATGTGGCATTCCAGACATTGAGGACCATTTTGGAGAGAGTTCTAGGCTTGGTATGACATGTTAATAGGTATGTCAGACACACTGATCACACTATTAATAACACCACAATAGTAACTGCCAAGAATGAAGATTGATTTCATTGATCTCATAGACGACCAGAGCTGGAAATTTAACAAGAAGCACAAGAAGTCCTGCCTTCAGGAAGTTCACACTCTAATAGGGACTGAGATTAAGGTTTCTTCCAAATCAATCTAGTCACATCAAATAAGTACCATTCCTATCAAACCAAGCTGCTTCTAGTGTTAGAAAGGTTTTCCTTGATTTACAAAGTAAAGTGAGCAGAACTAGGAGAGGACTGTATACAGTAACAGCAATACTATATGATAATCAGATGTAGATTGACTTAAGATATTCTCAGCAATGCAATGATCCAAGACAATTCCTAAGGATTTAGGATGAAAATTGCTACCCACGTCCAGATAAGGAATGTAGGGAGTCTGAATGCAGATTGAGAGTTTTTTGTCTTTATTTTTCTTGGTTTTTTTTTTTTTTTTCACAATATGATTAACATGGAAATGTGTTTTACATGACTGCACATGAACAACCTATGTTAAATTGCTTTTCTTCTCAATAAGTGAGGGAGGAAGGAAGGGAGGGAGAAAACTGAAACTCAAAGATTTAAGAAACAAGAGTTTAAAATTGATTTCCTTCCCAAGGAAGGGAGAAGGAATTAGGGAAGGTTAGAATTTGGAACTCAGAATTCTTAAAAAAAACAAAAAAACAAAACAACCCAACAACATATGTTAAAAATTGTCTTAATTGCAATTGGGGGAGGGGATATTTTTTAAAAAATAAAACCATTCTGGTAGAAAATGTTTTTTTTACATGAATTGGAGGAATAAAAAAATATTAAAAAGAGAAAGATTTTCCTGACAAGCCTAAATATGTCTCTTCACAACTTCCATCTGTTCATCAAATATGATAATATTTATAAAGCATAGTTTCTGGCACAAAATAGATGCTATATAAATGTTTATTCTCTTCCTCTTCCCTTCATGGTTCTCTCCTTTGGAGCTAAGAAGAAATTAAATCCCTCTTCTATATGGCAATCCATCAAATTGAAGATTTTAGGTAGCTTGATGCTTTGCTGTTTTCAAGGCTAAAAGTCCTCAGTCCAATGAACCAATTCTCATTTGCCATGGACTCAAGGCACTAGGTCTTCCCAATTACCATCCTCTGGATGCTCTTCAATTACCAATGATCTTACCAAAAGTGATACTCAGAATGGAACCCAACACTCTAAATGCAAAATGATCAGGTAAAGTTACAGACCATTACTTTCTAATTCAGAGAAGTTCACCACTTTTCATACAGTTCAAGATCACATGATCTATACCCACTAGACCTTTTTCAGAAAAATTATATTATTTTTCAGGCAAAGATCTACTTTGGCAATCTATGTGTCTTTGGATATAGGCAAACTAATCTTTTGTGATTCTACTAAAAAGTAGAATGAATAAACTTAGATTATGACTTCAAGCAGGAATCAAGGAGAGCTAAAGATTGTTACCCATAGCCATTGGATTCAAATTTAAAGACACATGTTCCTTGGAAGAAAAGCTAAGACAAATCTGGACAGCATACTAAAAAACAGAGATATCACCTTGCCAACAAAACTCTGTATGGTCAAAACAACCGTTCTTCTAATAGTAACATATGGCTGTAAGAATTGTGCTATAAGAAAGGCTGAATACCACAGAAATCAACACTTTCAAACTGTGGTGCTGGAGAAGACTTTTAATAAGAGTTTCCTGGACAGGAAGGAGATCAGATCAGTCAACACTTAAAGAAATTCATTCAGACTATTCACCAGAAGGTCAAATACTGAAACTTAAATAACTTTGGCCACATAATGAGAATTCAGTATTCACTGGAAAAGACCTTGATGTTGTAAAAGATTGAAAGCAAAAGGAAAAAAGTTTGGCAGAGGATGAAATGGATAGATAGTGTCATGAACAGGAGCTTGCATAGCCTTCAGGAGATAGTGGAGGAGAGAAGGGCCTGATGTGCTATAGCCCATTAGATCATAGAGACTTGGACACATCTGAATAACAACCTCCCAGAGTTAATGAGCTCATGTAAATAAAATATTCTAACTTATATAAATGTCAACTATTAGTAATCTTACATACTCCAATAGAAGAAACATATTTCTAAAATTTACTTTTAAATTCAGATGTGTTTTCTAGAACTTAAAATATGGCAAGGCTTCATGTTATCGAGCTTTAACAACATCTACCCCAGAAACTGGGATCAAAGAAGCTTGTTTTTAATGTGTATCTTGGCATTTAAGCTATCGTCCAGAGAATTTGTAATTACATAATGCAATATGTTTTTCACTTCATTAATGTATCAAACTTAACTATTCCCATAAGAAATAAAAACTCAACACCTTTAAAAGCACGTTTCAGTAAAAATGATCAGCAAGTTTTGCAGATTATAATAATAATAATGTTAATAACATGTTTACACAGCATGTCCCAAAAGTCTTAGGGCAGTTTTAAACTCTTAAAATTTAAAGCCTTTGAGACACTTTATATGTATTCATGTAGATATAATATACATATATATCTATAAACATATATATATGCACACACTCCAAGACTTTGGGGACACTATGGATTTGGAAGCATATGTGTATAAAAACCGATTTGCAAAACACTTTATATATATTAGCTCATTTAAGCATTAGAACAAACAGGTTATATGAGGAGGAGGAGGAGGAGGGGATTTTATTTTTTCAGGTTAACATTTATCAACTATTTGTCAACATTTATTCATCAAACTAAAACAACTAAATTTAATGATTTAATTAAAAACTAAACTTTTCATCAAAAATACAAGGGACTTACAAAAAACCAATTATTTTGAGACATTTAAGTGCATCTAGGAACATCCAGAACATCCAGTACAAATGCCATGTTTCCACCTCTTTCCTCCATTTTGTGAGGTTTTACTGGTCTTCCCCCATTCTCCTTTAAAGTGTTTTGCAAGAGATTACACACCCTAAAAAATGTTGATCTTGGCTTTGATATCCCTCTGTAAGGCAAGGTCAAACATTTGCTGACTGCAGCAACTTCTGAACTCCCCGTGGCAATTGTTTTATGGTGATTATATTTTTCAAAGAGTTGACAACAATGAAAAGTCTATATTTTTGCTCTTAATCATGTGCCATTTGTCACAGCCCACAGATTATTTAAACAGGTCAGGTTGGAACTATTGAAAGTGCAGACTGTATCTTATCATCATTATACTTTCTTCTAATATGATGCTAATTTTGACCTTTGCTCTAACCAGACAACGATCCAACTTGCACACAGACAGACGTTCTGACATAACTCCCACATGAGTAATTAGTTATTTCCGGTCTTTTCAGAGACAGAGACAGAGCACACAGTGGAGACCAAGACTGAGATGAAGAAAGTTGGTATTAAAAGGCATCATTATACAGAAACTAAAATATAAAGAAAATTCCTATGACTCAGTCTTCCACATTTCTCCTTTGTATTCTATTCTGCTGGATGTGCCAAACATGTTTATGAGAACACTTAATAAACATTAAGTTAGCAATAATGATTGTTCTTCCGAAAATTTTCAAGATAGAGAGTTTTGCTCAAGTCATCTATTTATGACAAATAAATGACTTCTTGCTGCACATAAAATGCTAGAACTCCATTATGTTGAAAAACATATTTTAAGGACTTTTTTTTTGGTGACTAAAAAATTAATTAAATATCTCCATTGAGAGTGAAGTTTGTTGAGTACTTTCCAAGTTAAGCATAGATCCAAAACTTAGAACATGCCTCCAGGAGAGAAAATGTAAATGATCATAATGACAACAGAAAGATGAAAACAGAATGATCTGATAATTATATTATCTTCTAAAACTACTCACCTGCTACATAATTCTCATTAAAGTTAGCATTTATATAAAAATACAAATTTCTTTTAAATAAGGTGATATAAAATTATATACTTATAAATATGTAATATATAATTGTTTTATATAATTTAAGTTTATATAAATGTTTATTTGAACATATAAATAATTTTATCATACATTTAATATTTCTATGAGAATATATATTAATTTTAAATATACAAGTTTATATATAATTATATATTTATAAGCATATAATTTTTAAAAATAAAATTTTATAAGCTATCATATGGCATTATAGAGATATGAAAACTCATATGTAGCACTAAGCACATATAATTATCAGCTTTTTAAGTACAAATTTAATACAATATATAACTTACATAAATATTTTGTTTATATAATTCAAATGTATATAATCATTCATATAAATATAAAAAGAGCTCTCATATTTAGCATTTATATAACTACATAAATTTAAATATACACGGTATATATTATATATTCATAAGCATATAAGTTATATAAATTTATATTTTATTGATATAATTTAAATTTATGTAAACATTTCTATACAGAGCAACTAAGTAGTGCAGTAGACAGTTCTGGAACACGAAATGAAGAATGTGATTTCTAGCTTTAGACACTGGCTGTGTTACCCTGGGCAATCACTTTACCCTGTTTGCCTCAGTTTCCTCATCTGTAAAAATGAAGTGGAAAATGAAACAGCAAATCATTCTAGTATCACTACCATGAAAAGCCCAAATGAGGTCATTAATGAAGTTGGACATGACTAAACAAGAATAAAAAACAAACAAAAACCTTTTAAAAACATTTCTATAAATATATAACTTATAGCAAGTATCTAGCATTCTTATTCTAAATGCTGCCCATAATTATATATTCATAAATACATAAAAATAAAGATAATTTTATATAATTTAAATTTATATTTCTATAAATAATTCTCATTATGGCTAACATATAGGACCTACCCCACGAAGTTGTTTTGAAAATTAGGATTGTAAAACAACTGGCCAATCACAAAGCACTGTATAAATGCTAGTTATTATTATCATTAAACTGTGCATCTTTGAGGATTAACTTCTTTTTGGAAACTTAATTCTATTTAATTTCTTAATATTTTGACTGTGTCTATAATACAAATCACAAAAAAACACATTTTTATTAAAATACGCTTTTTAAAAATTCCTTTTTTTTTTTATAAGCCAGATACACAATGTTCAGATTTAGGGATTGGTTAGAGTCAGTAGAAGTTGGCAAACTTGAATCCTGCCAATTGCTCGATTTTTTTTTTTTTAAGATCCTAAAAGACTCTGAAGGCTTGACCAGACTGATCCAGTGCTGCCTAAAGCTGCTAAAGATGCAGGCTGTTACCATAATGTCAGAGTTGGGCAATTAAAGACTTCATAAAATTATGTTTTAGAAAGTCTATATGTGGCGCCTGAATGAAAGCTGCATGAGTAAAGCCTTCATTTAGACTCTCCCAGAACATGGTTCTCCAAGAAAACACCAGGCTAGCCTGTAATGTGGAAACAATTATGAAAATGAAGCCCTTTGCAAACCACTTGAGTGACTTTTATATCCAGCTGTATCCTGCAAGAAAACATGCCCTCCTGCTCTTAGCTGGCTTATGAACACCCTGTTCTCTTCCTCCTAACAAACATTTGGTGTATCTTTAGAAGAAAATTTCTGTTTAATTCACCATTTATTAATTGCTTCAAGTGTCAAGTCTGAGCAGGACCATGACTGCCCTGAAGATGATAAAGGTGGCTAGAGAGAAGAGACCAAAAATACAGACAGCAATATTTTGAGCACAAGTTGAATGAAAAGTAAAATGACAGAAGACAACCTCAGTATGCATTTCCCAAACCAATTGATCTCATTTCCCTTCTCCCCAAATATATTTGTTTGGTAACCTAGATCTCCAGCAGGAAAGGCAAGAGACAAGACTTCTCTCTACTACTGGTATGAGAGGCTTGAAGTTTTCAAAGCCTGTTAACATGATGGCCAACTGAGCCCTTAGACCTGTGTTAATTTTGTAAATTTGTAAATTTTCCATCAGGGTGGTAAAATAGCCATGTTATTTAGCATTATAATCCCCCACAAATTAAGTCTAAATCTAATAAAGACCAGAATTGTTTGAACCATAGGTTACTTGGATTACAAACTAGACTGGGTTAAATGCATAGGAGAAATCTGATAAAGTCCAGAATTGTTTGGACCACAGGTTACACAGAATACAAGCTAGACTGGGTTAAATTCACTGGAGAAGTCAATTAACCAACAAGTATTTATTAAGGGACTACTATGTACCCAGCATTGTTTTAAGGGCTGAAGATGCAAAGACAAAAGGAAACCAGCCTCTCACATCTCTGCTTTGGGAGAAATCATTATTAATAACCAATGATTTGGGGAGATTGTCACCTTTTTCTAAAGTCCTGATTTTAAAAGTTCAGTTTTACTGATAATGAGATTGGACAAACTTTCTTGTTTAGACCCCACCCAGGTAGAGAAGCCATTGTGCTCCACTCAGGTTTGGGTGGGGATACATTCTTTGAATAGAATGCCCAAGGCTATGGGTAATTTAGAATTAAATGAGATAATCAAAATTCATTTGAATAGGACAGTCCCTTATTGTAATATTCATTCTCTCATTAATTGCTAACCAACCTGAGTTGATTGCCACCCATAGGAAGATCCCTCTTCCAAAGGAAATATAAGCTATGAGCCTGCCGCCATGATTGTTTTTGGCTTATGAGAGAAAGGATCAAATGATCATTCTTTTATTAATAAAAATGTTAGCATTATTAATAAGCCTCTTGATTCTTTTTGAAAACCACAGCTTCTGACTTTCTGAACTTTTCTCTCCTTCCTTGGCTGCTGTTACCCTAGGATTTTCCTGGCCCTGATTCATCTAGATTTCTTACTCTTTTAAATCCCTTTGCCATGATGGCCCTCTTTTCTCCCAGGCCAGCTCCTCTACCTAGGGTCTCTATCTGGGGGATAGGATCTCTCCAGCCAACCTCCACTCCGCTCCTCCCTCTGCTTTTAATTTTCAAGATTTCCACTGGATCATGTTCCAGCAAGAATCTTTTCCTTCCACTCTTCAGCTCCCTTCCGTGTATTATCTTCCACTATTAGAATGTAAGCTTGGCATAGTGCTTGGCACATAGTAAACTCTTAAATTGCTGTTTGTTCCCTTGTCCTGCCCTCAAGGAAACACTGGGAAGAAAGATTCAAAAAGCATGGGATCCAGGAAGATATCACACCTCAAAGATACCTTATTGGATCCCTTTACTCTGTGCTAAGCACTATGCTAAGCACTGGGGATGCAAACTGAAGCAAAAAGAAATATAAGAGCTCTGCCCTCAAAGAGCTTACATTCCAAAAAAGGAAGATAATACACAAAAAGGAGCTAAAAAGAAAGAGAAGAAAGAAGCCAAGAAAAAAAAAAAGAAAAAGAAGGAAGAGAGAAAAAGAGAGCAAGAAGGAGGAAAGAAGATCAAAGGGATGGAGAAAAAAGGTTGGAGGGAAGGGGAAAGTAAGAAAAAGGAAACAAGAAAGAGAAAGGGAAAATAGGAGGGTAGGAAGGAAATCAAAGAAGGAATGAAGAGGCATGAAAGAAAGGGAAGAGGAGTAGAAAGAAAAGGGAACAAGGAGAAGAGATGAAGGGAGAGTATATAAGGGTGAGGAGGGAAGGAGGAAAAGGGAAAGAAAAGAAAAAGAGGAAGGAAAGGAAAGGAGAGCAAGGGAGAGAAGGGGAAAATGTAGGAGGGGAGAAAGAAAAGGAATCAGCAAAAGAGAACAGGAACAAATAATTTATATCACTATTTTTCTTTCCAAAGATTGGGAGTCAGCAAGACTTTGCTCTCCACTAGATTGAAAAAAACTTTTTTTAAAGCATAAGTGGGATTTCCCTTTTCATCCAGGAATCTAAATTTCCTGGGATGTTGAATCAGCTGGTTGCACAATGAATAAATAGAGCAATCCTCAGATGGGATTTCCCTCTTCATCCAGGGAATCTAAACTTCCTGTAATATTGAATCAGCTGGTCATCAGCTGGTCATACAATGGATAGAGCACTGCCCCTTGGATCAGGAAGATCTGAGTACAAATTAGACACTGACTAGTTGTTTGACCTTGAGCACATCAGTTAATTTCTATTTGCCTCAGTTTCCTAAACTATAAAATGATAATAATAATAGGATCTCTTCCCAAGATTGTTGTAGAATCAAATGAGATCACATTTGTAAATCTCTTAGTACAGTGCCTGGCACATAGTAGGCACTATATAAATGCTAGCCATTAATATTATTATTATTGATATTAAAACATTTTAACAATTTTAATAATTGTACTAAAAAGGGTAGATTGCCTTTTGTCTTTCCCTTCTTTCCCCGATTTCTCTTCCCCAACTCCTACCCTCCCTGACACCAAACAAAAGGGCAGATTGTCATGGAGACAAAGGAAGGGAAGCCTTAGCCAGACTAAACTAATGAACAAAAGAAGGAAGGGAAAAACAAAATCCATACTTATATTAGAGCTGGAAGGGGGGGTTCAAATCTTTGATTTCAACCCCTTCTTCAGGAGGATCAAGGGAACAAGCAGAAAGAAAACAGAATAGATGGAAGAATCCAAAGCAAAGAAAATTAAGAAGAGGAAGAAGCAAAAACAAAGTAGAAGATCAACAGGAGGGAAAAGAGGATAAATTTAGCTCTGCAAATAGACATGGTGTCCTAGAAGTCTTAATACAAGTGAAGTTTTAAATTTGCAAGAACATAAAAACCACATTTAGACTTTTGAGATACCTTGTATTTGTAGACCAATCCTTGAATTTCTATTGGGAACTCCCCAAAGGGGAAAAAAAACTATTTCCACCAACGCAGAAGGATGCCTGTTTTGCCAGGCAATCCAAATTCACTTGGAAATGTTTCGCAAAATAAACAAACATACAATAAAACACAAATAATGTTAATGTGTGATTTTTCTAAGTTAACATGGATTAGCAGGATAATAACATAGATAAGCATGGATAATTAACATGATCCTTTTCTTTTTGAGTTTGGCATTACTTCTCTAGAGCGATGAGATGATAAGTGACCGGCCTGGAGTCATGTAACCAGTTTGTAAGAAAGACAGGTCCTAGACCCAGGTTTTCTGAACTCCAAGATGAACTTTTTAGCCACTACTCCAGGCTGACTTTCATACATGTAGCAAAGAGCCACAACAGCCAATTTCTGGGGATAAGGATGTGATCTGTCACAAGGTTCTCAACACGAGCAATGACCTTCAAGATTTACTCTCTTGAAGAATTTTTTCTTTTGTATGCCCCAACCATGGTAGATAAAAGATTACCTTTAGAGGACCACTCATAACATTCACTTCCCCAGAGAATCAGTGACCACAAGCTGCCTCTATTAATAATAATAGGAAAAAAGATTTAGGTATGTGGTGGTAGGAAGGGATTATTGACCATAAGTATTAAGCATTTTAAAATCTAAGATCAACTAACTAATCATACATGTTTCAAAAAGGATTCTAAATTTTAACCTTTGCTAGTAGCAAAACAAAGAAAAATAAGACGTGATTTAATTGAAATGGGTATTATAACATAAAAAAATTATAACAAAAATATAAAATTATAGCATATATATAAAATATTAAAAAAACATAAAAAAAGCTAAATAGATTCTCTTATTATAAGTAAATGGGATGAAAGGATATAGAGTTGTATATGTAGAGTTGGAAAGGACTTTAAGTATAATCTTCCCATTAACAGATAAGAAAACAGAGGCACAGAAAAGTAAATTATCAGAGGTCATCCAGGTGGTAAATGATGAGGATAAAGGGGTACCCAGATTCTTCCATTGTCTATAACCAGGGCTCTTTCAATACTTCCTTCTAAATTGAACAGAATATTCAAAATCGCTATTGACTTTGTAGAAAGCTAACATTTACTGGGAAGGAGGGGAGAGAGAAATATTATTTATTACTCCCAGTATAGTAAGAAGCAAGTTAATTTTTTATTCCTAAGAAACTAGACTCTCCCTTAAGAAGTTAGATTCCCTAATTTAGAGCAGCCAAGTTTTCCAAACCGTTAAAGGTCAATCTTAAATGTACCTTATGATGGGTATATTTAGAATCCTAAATGAATCTTATAATCCTATATCTCTAACCCTAAATTGCTCTTCTGTTCACTGTAGGCTAAAAAGGCTCTCCTGGAAGACCAATAGATTTTAGTCCCATGAGTAAAAGATGTAGACCTGCTACTGAGAGACAGCAGAATAATATGATGCTGAATTCAAAAGGAGGAAGGAAGAAAACCTATCAGAATCTAAAAGGCTAGTAGAATCTAAAAACTGGATTCCATCTTCTATTTCTCAGCAGACCTCTTTGATCTCATTTGTGCCCTCTACCAGGACAGAAGGCAACTTCTCCACACTCTCTCATCCTGAATGATTCTTACTCAGGTTTTTCCATAAATACTCCAAAGATGATCCACCCAATACATTGGGGGCCTTATGGATGGCAGTGCAGGCTGGCCATCTGCGATTGTCCCTCTCCTTTGCTATATGACCAACTTATCTCCTTTTTTACTCCTCCGTATTCCCTTTGCTGTCTCATATACCATTTTTGACGCACAATAATGTTGATACACAACTTACACCCACTCATGCTCTTTGAATCACCCTCAATTAGCAATCCAAATTTGGATGAACTCTGTTAAAAAAGATCTCATGAAGAGTCTTAAAATAAAGTGTAAATATTTCTTTCACTAATAGAACAGAAACTTTTGCTGATAGAAACATGTCTATTAAAGAGAGCCAGATGTGAATTTTTGCAGCTGTCATTATCTCTTTCCTGAGGATTTAATAGCTGATAAGTTCTTCAGCCACATTTAACAAAAATCTTACCATGGACATGGGATATGCATGTAAAATGTCTTTTTCCATAAAGACTGGGAAGATGTGCAGAAAGTAACAGTATGCATCCTACTGCTTAAATCCCAGGAAATGTTTAATAAACAATTGTCCCCTAGATTTTACTAAATTTACTAAAGAATAACTTTAACCATGATATTTTTTTTTGGTCCCAAAATGTGCTTTCTTCCATAATGCCCCTCCTTCTCATCAATGTAGAAAATCCTACCCCTGATGAAGACCAGAAAATCCATAACTTAGAATCTTTAAGACCTGTTCAGAGCATTGAAGAGTCAAATAATTAGTCTATGATCATACAATCAATATAATGTTTCGGAGGGAAGAACTGAACCCAGTTCTTGCTGATGCTAAGACCAGGTCTCTATCCATTGTCCTATACTGCCTCTTTCTAACCACGCTATGAAACTAGAAAACACATAGAAACCAGGTGATAAAAGGGTATTAGACCGTCTGCCAATTTTCTGGTTAATTTTGCCCAGATGTAGCAAGGGTGCCTTTTACACACACACACGTCCTCCCTTGCCTCCAGTAAAAAGGAGAAATAAGCATATAAATCCTGTTTCCTTTATTGCTTATGAGACTACAGTATCCCCTATTTCTTTGGTGGTGAATGAATGGTACTCTTCATTCATCCCATCACAGGAAAGACGCACCAACATGTTTAAAATTGGATGTCACTTCTACATAATGTAGGCAGATTGTGGGTCGTATTTCTGCAGTACTGTCTATCAGGTAACCTTTAGACATCTGTACAACTGTACCTCTGGGGTTTATTGAGCTCTGAAAAAGTCTTTCCATTGAATTCCAAGGAATGACTAAGTTAGATAGCATGTGAGCTCAGAAAGAAAAGATATATTTCTCTACTTGACCAGGGAAACTTGATCTATCTAAAATAACTTTTTCTCTGAACTAAATATTACCATTTTCCTTCATTACCAAAGATCCCTATTCCCTTCTCCTCAAAAAAAAAAAAAAAAAAAAAATCAGATTTAATTTCCATGAAAGATTCATAACCAGCAAAAGGTATTTGGTTTGTTTGGGGTTGGTTTGTTTGTTTTTTAATTCATTCAGTTTTTCTTAATACTTAGGTACTTTCATAATGCTTTAAGGTTTAAAAAATACTTTTTCTTAATACTTAATGTACTTACATAATGCTTTAAGATTTTTTTAAATACTACATTAATATATATTCACAACAACTCTGGGAGACAGGTAAAGGCATTCCTTTTACAGATGAAGGAATTGAAACTTGTCAAAATTCAATGACTTGCCTGTGATCACACAGGAAAGAACTTGGAGACATGGAATGTGAAACTGTAACTTCCTAATTCAAGATCTAGCATGTCATAACCAAACCTTCAAGAAACCTTCTTTTGTGGAAGTGACCATGGGTTCTTGAAGGGTACAGAGAAGAAACAAGTTCCATGAGATTTAACAAGCTCTGAGAGTCATGAGATTCTCCATTGGCTAAAGAACCACTCCATTGGTTAATAAGAAAAATAGCACATATACAGTGACATATTCAACATGTATAGGACTGCTTGCCTTCTGGGGTAGGGGGCGAAGGGAGGGAGGGGAAAAGTCGGAACAGAAGTGAGTGCAAGGGATAATGTTGTAAAAAAATCACCCAGGCATGAGTTCTGTCAATAAAAAGTTATAATAAAATAAATAAATAAATAAATAAATGATTACTCCCCCCCCCCAAAAAAAAAAGAAAAGAAAAAGAAACACAGCACACATTTCTCTGATGCTTTACATGTATTATTTCATTTAACTCTCACAAAAACTGACGCTGGTATTACTAATTAGCCCAATTCTACACATAAGGAAAATGAGGCTCAGAAATTAAGTAAGTTCTTCAACAGTAATGTGGCACTCCAGGGGAAAGATTTATACTTACAGCTTTCCAGCTTTCAGCCCAATAACTATTTACTATAGCAAGATATTTCTCATAAAAAAAGCTTATGTATGGATTAATTCAAATTTTACAAAGTTTTTCATATATAAGTCAGTGGTCAGTGAACTTTCTACATGGTAAGCACTGTGGGTATAAAGAAATGCAAAAGACATCTCACTCTTCACTGCTTATAATCTCATGAGGGAGACAACATACCAATAACCAGGTACAGATGAGATAAATGGGGGTAGTCTGAAAGGGAAGGTACCAAGATTAAGGGGGAAAGACTTCTTGCAGAAGGTGGGATTTGGAAAAAAGCCAGGAATGAGAGATGAGGAGAGGGAATAGGCACAGGGGACAGATGCAGAAAGCTTTTAGATCTGAACTCAGAGGCTGACACCCTCATTTCAAGGATGAAAAAATTGAGCCCCCCAAAATTGAATTGAGTAACTTGTTCTTAGTCCTAGAGGTAGAATATATCAAGACTATGACTCCCACATCATTCCTCTTTCTACTGAACTGCACCACTTCCATTGGATCCTCATTGGATCCTCATTGGATCCTCAAGGGAGATCATCAACCAAGTCATGAAGAAGGTCATAATTTGAGTATATGGAGAGAAGGACCCTGTGGTGATAAAACCAGGGACTGCTGAAGTATTCTGTTCCTTCACCTCCAGAAATTCAAACTAATTCAATAAGTGCTCATTACTTCAAATCTACTATTCTATTATGGAAGGCTGAGAATTGTTGGGATTGGACATGCAGAAATCACATCCCAGGTCCTGGGAGAATTATTTCACTCAGTTTCAAAGTTGTTTCAAAACTGTGAGTGTATGATGTCTTGATTGAGAGATAAATATAAACTCTCCTAGCCCACCACATCTAACCACTCCTATACCAGACTCGATAACTAGTACAATGCCTGAAATAAAATAAGTGCTTAACACATATTTATGAACTGACTGTCCATGCTCACGTCTCATCCAGTCATCTCCCCGGCCATTTCACCATTTGCCCAACTGTTGCATAGCACGATCCATCATCACCACACTAATAGCTAACACTCTAGCAGGGGTCCTCAAACTCCAGCCGTGGGCCAGATGCAGCAGATGAGGACGTTTATCCCCCTCACCCAGGGCTATGAAGTTTCTTTATCCAAAGGCCCACAAAACAAAGTTTTTGTTTTTACTATAGTCTGGCCCTCCACCAGTCTGAAGGACAGTGAACGGGCCCCCTATTTAAAAAGTTTGAGGACCCCTGCGCGAGTCTAAGGTCTGCAAAACATTTTACAAATATTAACTCAACATTACTCCTTTCCATCTCTTGCTCTGGGCCCAGCAAACAAAACAATTCACTTCTCTATTGATTAACCATCTCTTGAGAAAGAAGTTCTTAACCTAGAGTCCACAAACTTTTTAAAAAACATATATTTGGTAAGTATTTCTCAGTGTAACTTTTTCCTTTCTGGTGCTATGAACTTATTTTATGCATCCTTTTTTTCCTTTTTTTTTTTTTTTTTAAAGACTAGTCTATCTCATCCAGTGCTCACTGACAGGGGCATTTTACTACTGAATTGCACAAAAGCCTTGATCTACCCAGAATTGCCCCTTCTTACAGAGCTATTGGCCCTCTCTATCTCAGAAGTTCACCATACTGGTGGCCAGACAGTGCAGATACCCAATCACCTTTAGCCCTACTAAAGCACAGAATTCCCAAACTCAAGCAATCTATCAGCCTCAGCCTCCCCAAACTACAGGTTTACACCATCCCGTCCAACTTTATCAATCACATGTTATTCTGAGAAAGAGTCCACTGCACTGACAAAGGGATCCAGGGTATAAAAAAGGCAAAGAACGACTGCTCTGGAGCAAAAATCTCTCCCTCAGTTTGGTGGTCTTCCTCAAAACAACGGAAGCTCCTTAAGGGCAGGGAATGCCTTCCACTTATATTTGTATCTCCAATCTTTAGCACACTGCCTGGGACATAGTAAATACTAAAAGTTTTAGCATTCATTCATTCATACAGGAAGGTACCTTACTCAGGTTGGTACTGATTCTGGCAGAAGGGAAGGGTTTATCAGTACATTCTATTCTATATATCCTCCCTCTCCCAATTTAAGAAAGTGAAATTTCTTTTTCCTCTCCACATAATTTCTCTGAAAATAATTTTCCCCATGGCAAGCTGCCATTATTAATAGCCGCAGGTAAATAGTGATTGGAAGTGACTCCTTTGTGGTTTGCTGTTTAAAAAAAAATTTTTTTTAAACAACCCAGACCATACCACAATTGTATTTAGTGTTCCTGTGGGTTTGAGTCAATACTGAAAATAATGGTTCTGTCTTTTGGAGATGAAAATTGTTCTCAAAAATGCCCCACCTGTGGTGGGAAGCAACTCTGATCAACCCTTGATGCTGAGAAGGGCACAGCTTAGGCTCCTTCTGAGACTAAGCCTTCAGAGGGAAGCAGTGAGTTATGGTTGAAAGAAGACTGACCTGGGAACCAAGAAATCAGAATTACAGTCCCAGGAAGTCTCCTCACTTTCCTACACCTCAGTTTCCCCATCTGCAAAATAAGAGGATTGAACTAAATAACTTCTAAGGTCTCTTCCAGCTCAATATCAATGACCTTATTATTGGTCCCCACTTATAAAAAGGACTCCAAGAGGCAAGTAACAAGGATTAGTGGGGAGATTACTGGACTTGAGATTTGGAAGACTAATTGATTCACTACACTAGGTGAAGAACCACAAGTGAGTCACTTAGCCATAGACAATAATTTACATTTGGGCTGTTGACAATAGTAAGGGGAATTCCCTAATTTAATGAAATCACAGGTCTGAATCATTCCCTACTTCCCTTGGTTATTAGGAAACCCCAAAAGACTGACACATGTTGTAAGATAGAACATACTTTGAAAGCTATATATTTATATGTGTGTGTGTATGCCATTTATTATTAAAGCATAAGTGAGAGACATTTCTCAAGATAGGAAGAAAGGTAATCAATTACAAGGTGACCTGATAAGGTTAGTATCCCAGGAACAATGAATGTAGACTGAAGTCAATAAAGTTGAAATATTCTAATGTGAAAGAAAATCTCATTCTGTGTGTTTCCAGGGAGAACTAAGCCCAAAGGATGGAAGTTACAGGTAAGTATATTTCACTGAGAAACAGAAATGAATTTCTGAACATTTATTGGTATACAAAGTATAGTGGGCTGCTTTGATCATTAATAAGCTACCTATCCCTATAAGTGGTCAAGCAAAGGCTAGAAGTTATTCAAGGGATTCATGAAGTGAACACGAATTTGAATTAGAGGCTATTAAAATTCATTCCAACTCTCAATATTCTACACTGGCCTTCAGATTTCCAGAATGGGCTACAGCCTAGGAAATATGGTTCCATCAAGACAAGAAGTCTTGATTAAAATTAGACATTTGCACAAAGATGAGCTAGCAGCATTGTGACCTTATATTCTGGATTTTCTAGGAAGGGAAAGGGGAAAAGAAGGGGGTTCAAGGGCAGGGGAAAGGAAGAAAAGAAGAAAAAGAAGGAGAAGGATAATTTGTTTAACAAAATTTTGTGAGAGTAATAACTTTTGTTATACTGCTTGTCTAAACTAGGGGTCAAAAAATATGTTCACTGTTCCTATCAGGTATATTTTTTCCCCCGAGTCTCAACCAAGTGGGTTGTCCAGTCAAGAATCTTAAGCTCAGTCCTGGGAGACAAAACTGAATAAATGTATTTCAGTCTTCATAACCACAATAAGTCTATTTAACAAGATTAGTGTCTAAAAGGAAAAATAAAGGACATGTCCAAATCACTATGATAATAATTGGACAAAAGGAAAAGCTAAATAAATTGCAGAAGAGAGAATTCATATCCAGGTGCAAAGAAAGAGGAAAGTTTTAGGAAGAAGAGCTTCATCTGAGTAAGACTTTAAAGACATATTCTTTGTTATAAGTGATGAATTACTGCAAACATAGAAGGGAGGATGACATAGGAGTAGGCAATATAAAAGAAAAACAAATTCATATTTTTAAAAAGAAATTTCTAAGCCTGAAAATTCATTGCATCATAGAATTTAGGGGTGGAAAGGATCTTTGTGATCAGTCAAGGGAAAATATAATCAAATACACGGAAGTAAAAGAGTCAGACAAGATTAGAAAATGCTGATTAAGTCCAGTTTGGATAGTACAATGAATAGATGAAAGGGAATTGTATGAGATGAGAGAGAGGTAAGAGTGTGGAAAGGCCAGATGGTAGAAGGCCTCGAGTGTCAGGTAAAAAAGCCCATTCTTATTCAGCAGGCACTAGGGAGTCACTGAAGGTTTCTGAGTGGGGGAGTAAGATAATCAGAGTGGTGTATTAGGAAAACTTAAGGCACAACTGTGTAGTAATAAGACAGACTCAAATGTCAGCGTGAAGAATGGGTTAGAGTGGGAAGACAAGTAAGCATGTCAACCAATTAGAAGGCTATTAAAATTAATCCTGAATTTAGATATCTTCATAGTTGGAAGGGATCTTAGAGACTAGCAAAACAATCCAACCTGCTTGTTCCACAATTAAAAAAACTAAGATTCAGGGAAGGTAAAGTACACACACACACACACACACACACACACACACATACACACACACGTCTTGGTGCCACAGTGTAAGAACAGTGATAAACTATAGTGTTCAGAGGAAGCAACCAGGACGGTGAATTGGAGGAAATGGGGCCGGTTAGTCTGGAGAATAGAAGATTCACTCTTCTTTAAATATCTAGAGCACTATGTGAAAGAAGGACGAAATATGTTCTCTTTCATAAAATGAGGAGAGCCAGCAGTGATGGGGGGAAGTTTCAAAGGGATGAGTTTATTCTATGGATTGAGCTGCCTTCAGTAGTACCGAGTTCCCCTTCCTCTGAGGTCTTAAAGCAGAGACCAGACAACCACTGGCTGGGTTTGACAGGGGACTTCTTCATGTATCAGTTGTACTAGCAGCCACTTAGGTTCTTTCTAGTTCTCCTATTCTGAACCTGTGATCCTGTCAATTGAATTAGTCCAGGTCAGAGAGGGTGGAAATACTGGAGGTCAAAAAGTATGATGCAAGAAAGAGTAGAAGGCTAAAGATAGATAAAGGAGATGAGAGGGTGAGAAGGAGAACATCGACAGGATTTGGCAACTTACTAGACATGGGATGTATAAAAGAGAAGCGTCAGACGCCTGAATTATATGATTGGTGAACTGATCAATCAATATGCATCTAATTTGTGCTATATCTATGCTGTGCTGAGTATTGGAGATACAAAACTTTTAAAATGACTCAATCTTTACTTGCTCTCAAGGTACTTGTATGATATGTGGAAGTGGGGAGTGTTAAACCAAAGCTGGAGCCTGGAGTCTAGTACCATTGAAAAAAACCAAAAAGTCAGAAGTAAGGGAGGGAAATATGTCCCTATTTATGTGTGTCAGTTTGTGTTTAGCCTCCTCATGTCCATGTAACAACAGGAACATGAAGACCAGAAGTTTGGCAGTGTCTCTGTCTATCTCTGTGTCTCTTACATATGAGTGTGTGTGTGTCTGTCTGTCTGTCCTGTCTCTCTGTCTCCCTTTGTCTCTCTGTGTCTCTGTATATATGAGTGTGTATGTATGTCTGTCTTGTCTCTCTGTCTTGTCTCTCTGTCTCCCTTTGTCTGTCTCTCTCTGTCCACTTCTAGCTCTCTGCCTCTCTATCTCTCTGTCTCTGTGTGTATGAGTGTCTGTGTGTGTGTGTGTCGTCTCTCCGTCTCTGTCAGTCTGATTCTCTGTCTCTGTATGTCTGTCTCTCTGGGTCTGCTTCTAGCTCTCTGCCTCTCTATCTCTCTGTCTCTGTGTGTATAAGTGGTTGTGTGTGTCGTCTCTTTGTCTCTGTCTGTCACTCTGATTCTCTGTCTCTTATGTCTGTCTCTCTGGGTCTGCTTCTAGTTCTCTATCTCTCCGTTTCTGTGTGTATGAGTGTCTGTGTGTATGTGTGTGTCTTGCCTCTCTTTCTCTGTCAGTCTGTCTCTCTGTGTCTGCCTCTGGCTCTGACTCTCTGTCTATCTCTTTGTGTCTCCGTGTGTGTCTGCTGTCTGTCTGTTTGTCTCTCTCTTTCTCCTCTAGGTGAAATCAATGATCTGAAGCAACATGACAGAGTGGAAAAGGAATAAAAAGGCTTTCGGACTCTCAACTCAGTATTCACTCTACTACATCAAATTACTGTGTGTGTGTGTGTGTGTGTGTGTGTAAATTCAAGGTCCACAAACTGCTTCATATGCAAGTCAATGATCAGTGAACCTGCCATGTGCCAAGCACTGGATATACACAGAAAACAAAAGGTAGATCTTATTCTTCATTGCTTAGAATGAGAGAATATGAATACAGACCTCCCCTCCTCTAATACTATTACCTGTCATGACCTTGAGTACTCTCTCTGTACCTGCCTCCATTTCCTCCACTGTAAACCAAGATGTTTGCAGTAAATGACCTCTGAGGTCCCCTTCAGCCTTTTATAATCCTCTGATTACAAAAATGGTGGCCTGTGGCCCCATCATCAGAATCAGAGAATTTAGGAGCAGAGGGAGCTGATGAGGACCTTCTTTTTCTTATAAATGTTGAGTTTTAGATGCCAGTGGGACATCCAGGTGGAGATTGCTTAGGAAACACTGACCAAATATAATTAGAACAGAAAAGGTCTTACCAGTTCATGCAACAACAAAATAAACACCCTCTGGTATTTAAAGTTAAAATTATAGTCCACCACGATTATATCTTATCCAGACCACTTTTTTTTTTCTATAGCTTAAAGCAATCGTGTCTTGTAGTGTATAGAATTACAGAATTTCAGAGGTAAAAGGGCCACCTGGACCAACCTATGCCCAAATCATGACTCTTGTTCACAACGCATTCATTCAATGGTCATCCCACCTCCACTAAACACATCCAGCCACAGGAAACTCATTCCCCCTTGAACCGGCCCATTCCATTTTTGGAGAACTTGAAATGTTTTCCTTGTGCTGAACCTAGATCTGCCTTGCTGCAACTTCTAAAAAAAGTAATCAAGTTTCTGCCTTTTGGAGTCAAACAGACAACTCTTGGAGATGACTAGCACAGTATAGGAAGGGAATATAGTGTCCTTAGATCTGTATTTGAATCCCACCTCTGATATATGCTACCTCGGTGACACTAAGCAAGTCACTTAATCTCTCAGTGCCTCAGTTTCCTCATTTGTAAAACTTTGAGGTGGGACTTGCTGACTTCTAAAGTCCCTTTCAGGACTAATTCTGTGACCCTGCAAATACTGAAGATCACTAGCGATCCCACCCCACTGTCAGGTCTTCTCTTCAACAGCTGAGAAACAGACCCACTTCCTTCATTTAATGATCCTTATAGAACAGTATTGAATGCGCCGACCTGGCTAGTTATTTTCCTCAGACCAGGTCAGTTTGCAAAAGGCTTAATCTTTCACAAGGGACATGCATATAAAATTGTAGGATCATGGATTCTAAACTGGAAGAAACCTGAAAAGCTGTCCAATCCAACTTCCTCAAATTACAGATGAGGAAACCAAGCCCCCAAAAGTTTAAGCGACTTAGAAGCACAGCCAGGATTTGCATCTGGCTCTTAATTCAGGGTTCTTTCTACCATACCACACATTATTTCATTTCCTCCCCACAATTAGCTTCTGAAGTAGGAAGGGAAGGCAGCATAATGCCTATGTCCCAAAAGGAAAATTAAAATGGGAGAAATGGGGTTGAGTCACTGGTTGAGTTAGATTCATATGATAGCTGGAGAGCAGAAAGAAATTTAGGGCTGATATAGTCTAATCCTCCTAGATAGCTAAGGAATCTCAGTTTTAGGGGAGTTCATTGAGATTGGGAACTCTTTAAAAGCAGGGATTCTGTTTGTTTTGGTTTGGGGGATTTGGAGGAGGGGCTTTGCCTTTTTTTTATTTCTCTAGTCTTTAGGATAGCTCCTGATACACAGGACGCACTTAACAAATGCTAATCAATTAGCTCCCAAAATACCAAAGCTGCTTTCTCTGGAATCAACCATGGAGGAAAAAATATAGGCATCTCAAATTATACTTCAGAGATTAGGGAAGTGACACTCAGATTATGTGACCTACCCAGGGTAACACTGATCATGTCTAAACCAGGACTCTCTTTAGGAAAAAAACTCAGTTCACATTCTATTAAGTTGCAGCTAAAAGTGGACAAATAAAACTCTATCCAACCATAAATTAGTAATTGGTCAAATGGAATATGGCTTCTCAAAAGTTTGCATATCTGGGAGGAACAAATTCAGATTTAAAAAAAAGCCAACTTGTGCCTTATTCCTTATCTAGTTGAACCAAAGGAGAGACTCTAAAACACTTTTCTCCCAGACAGCCAAACTGAATTGCTCTGGGGTTTCAATTCCAAATGATCTGAGAGAAAATGAGACTGGTTTAGTGGAGACCTGGGATTCTCAGAGCTAATCTGATTGGTTTAGATATTCATAGAATTTATGTCGGAATACAAATGACTAATTTCCTGTGTGCTGAGTTATCAGTAGGGACATAAAGTGGCAAGTTTTCATATTGTACTGCAAGTCTGGGAGTGGAGACCACACAATTGTTTAGAATTAGGTTTACACAATAGATAGAATTTGGCTGTTCTAGTCTTCTTAAATTCAGATGAAATTCACAGGCTCTCAAGGTAGCAATTGAGAAATCATCTGATCCAGGCTTCTTAACATTTTTTGGATCATGGCAGACTGATAAAGTGTATACTCCTTCTCAGAATCAAGTTTTTAAATGCATAAAATAAAAAACATAGGGTTAGAAAAGAAATCAAAGTAAAAATGTTTAAATACATATGTATTTTCTTTTCTTTTTTTTTTTTTTTAACCAATATTAGTATATTCAAAGACCCGCTGAAAGGTAACAGACAAAGTTGAGGTCTGACTGAGTAGAAGACTGAAGGACAGTCCACTGTTGAAGGGCAACAAACATAGCTGTATGGATCCAACACCTCTAGGGCTGATCTGTCACTAGGGAGAAGGAGCTAGCTCATAACTGGTAAGTCCGGCAGCAGAGGGGCAGGGACCTTGGGGCTATGGGCACTTGCAAGAGAGCAGAGTCCCTGTTTCAGTTCTAGGAAAGACAGGACAACTGCAGCTTGCAGTATCTGAAGGATTAGAGGGAGTAAAATCATATATGCACCAGTGTAGCTTGGGCCTAAATCATAGCTTAGAAGTGGAAAGGAAAGCCCAAGGCTGAGCCCCTGAACAGGCCTCAGAAAATAACGGTAAGAAAGACTTGAGCTTTACCTTGGGGACTAAAACTTGATCACACCAATATAATGCTAAAATAAAATAAAACAAAAATAAAACTGAACAAGCAAAGGAGAAAGAACCCAACCACAGATAACTACTATGGGGATAGAGAAAATCTGGGTTTATATTCAGAGGAAGATAATGGAGCTAAAAAAGTTACTCCTTTTTTTTTTTTCTTTCATTTCTTTTCTTTTCTTTTTTTTTCTCAGAGGCAAATGGAATTAAGTGACTTGCCCAGGGTCACACATCTAGGAAGTGTGTCTGAGACCAAATTCGAGCTCAGATCCTCCTGACTTCAGGGCTGGTGCTCTATCCACTGTGCCACCCAGCTGCCTGAGTTACTCCCTTTTTAATGAGAAATGTCAAATGTCAAATACAAAAGTATTTCTTGGAAGAACTTAAATAGGACTTTAAAAATCAAATAATGATCAAGGAAAAATTAGGAAAAAAATAAGAACAATCCAAGAAAATCCATTCAATTATGAAAAGAAAGTCAACTAACTTGACATAGAACATCATTAGCTTTCCTTTGTCCAATTCTAGTTTTTGAGGAATTATTTCTTAAGTTTTTAGTAAAGCTAATGATATTCTAAGACATAAAGAAATAATAAAATCAAAAGAATGAAAAATAGAAGACAATGTGAAACATCATCAGAAAAACAATTGATCTGGAGAATAATAGATCAAAAAGAAATAATATAAAAATAGTCAGACCACCTGAAAAATATGGTTTAAAAAAAGAATCTTGATATAACATTATAAGAAATTATCCAGGGAAATTACTCTGAAATTCTACAACAAGATAAAACAGAAAGAAAAAAACAAAAATCCATCAATCACCACTTGAAAGAGATTCCAGAAGAAAAACTTATAGAAATATGATACTCTGGTTTTAAAGTTCACAAGTTAAGGAGAAAACATTCAAAGTAACAAGAAAAAAAATTAATATCCTGGAGTTACAACAAAATAAGACCTAACAGTTATTATGTTGAAGAATCATAGATCTTGGAATACTATAATCTGTAGAGCAAAAGAATAGAGGTTACAACCAAGTCTAACTTATGAAGCAACATTATTATTATACTTATAATCCTGAATGGAAAAAAAAGATATTTAACTGAAAGACTTTGATGTATTTGTAACAAAAAAAAGCAGAAGTTAAAGAAAAATTCAACATATTACACTCAGGAGAAATATAAACATTAAGAACAAATTATAAGGGACTCAATAAGGTAAATTTGTTTACTTTTTATATATGAAAATAGGACACATTTTTATAGGAGTAGTTTGAAAGAAAAGCTTGGGTTGGGCTGAATATGATGGGATGATTCAATAAACTGTGTAGGGTGGAATAAAAGGGAAAATTTGATAGAGAAGTTAGTAGTGGGAGGAAACCTTACTGTCATTGGGAATGGTTAAAGTGGGATGGCTATAAAAGTCTTCTAAATTCAGAAAGAAATAAATGCAAGAAGTAGGGTAGGCAAGGAGAGAATAAGAGAAAGATTCTTAGACGAACGGATAAAGGAACAGGAGGTCAAGATAGCAGATAGAAGTAAAGCATAGGAATGAGGAGAGATAAGAATAAAATGAGGATAGTGAGGAAAAATGGGAAGAAGAAAAATATACAACAATTATATCTTAGAATGTGAATGGGATGAATTTACTCATAAAATCAAAACTAATAGCAGATTAAAAGTCTGAATTCTACATTGTCACTTTCGAGAAATGCCATAAAAATGAGAGATATACATAAACATAAAATAAAGATCAGGAGTAGAATTTATTACATAAAAAAAGGCAAGAGTAGCAATCATGATTTCAGGCAAAGTTAAAGCTAAAATAAATTTAATTTTAAAAAAGAGTAAATAGGGAAACTACATTATAAGTCAGTCATATTATTATTGCTTTAGACTATTCAAAACAACTAGACAGCATAAGATTGGAATGGTGCTGTGGCATAAGAAATGATGAGTTGGTGGATTTAGAAAAATATGGAAAGACTTAGACTTATGAAGGATATTATCCAACTTCAGAGAAACAGAGGTCAAACAAGCATAGATTATATGAGTGTCTATGAGTATATATGTGTTTATCATGCTGCACAAGAAAAATCATATCAAAAAGGGAAAAAAATAAGAAAAAAAGCATAATTTTTATTTCTTTCTAAGTTCTTAAAAATATCACAGCAGCACAAATTTAAGGCTGGGAGAAACCTCTGAATCCATCTAGTGCAAATCCCTTATTTGACAGATGAGAACACTAAAGCCCAAAGAAATTTAATAACTTGCCCAAGTTCACACAGGAGTAAATTGGAAGAGTTAGGATTTGAACCCTGAGCTCCAAATCTGCCATTCTTTCCACTGAATACCATTTCACATATCATGTACTAGAAGGAACACTGGATTTGGAATGAACAGATTTTATTCAAGAACCAACACAATGCCATTTGACTTTTGGAAAGTCAACTTCCTTTAGCTTCAGTTTTTATATATGTCAAATATACCTATTAATATTTGCCAACTCACTAAGTTGTTGCAAATGACAAATGCAATAATTTTTTTTAAAGGAAAGTGCACTATAATGTTGGCTCATTTTACAGATGATGAAACTGAGGGCAAAGGAGGTTTGCTGATAAGCTAACAAATGTCTTGAGGTCATATTTAAAGTCAGATAGATCTTGGGCAAGTCACTTAACTCTATTTGCCTCAGTTTCATCATCTTTAAAGAGAGCTGGAGAAGGAAATGGCAAATATCTCCCATATCTTTGCTAAGAAAATCCCAAATGGAATCACAAAGAATCGGACATGTCTAAAATGTCTGAACAAGAAACAGTGAGACAACCGGTCCACAACAAAAATCCGCATCAAGGAATAGCGCTCCTTCTACCAGTGATCCATTCCCATCATCAAACTTATAAATTGGACTCTCCTTTCTCCTTCCTCCAAGGCCCGATATTTCCAAAAAAATTCATTTTAGTCTTTTTTCCTTGTCAAATAAGATTTTAAACTCAATTGGACTGGGGATTATGCTTTCGTAATAAGCTGAACAGTGCTAGGCATATAGCATTCAATAAATATTTGTTGGTGATAGAATAAAATAATACAAATGTCTCATGGGGTTCATTATAGTAGGATTTTTGTTTTTTAAAAAAATTCCATTACACCAAAGCAATTTGGAAGTTATGAAAAAATCTTATAGAGGGATTTTTACCAATATTCTCTTAGCTTGTCACAGGGAATGATTTTAAAATGGGACTAGCTAATAGAAGAAAGAGCCATTATTAAATATGAGAGGACCACATTTTTCAGGTTGACTACAATTCCAATAGGTCTAACAATCTTACAAAACAATTATAATTGTAAGGCCATGAATTGGAGAACTTCATAAAAAAGATCAAAGTTGACCGACCAGACAAAAGTTCAGCAAAGAACCCACAATCTCCCTCTCTCTTTCCCTCTTGAAGTTGCTTAAGGAAAGAATACTGGATTTTCGGTTTCTGCAAATTCCAATTCCAATTCTGGAACTTACTGGTTAGGTTACCTGAGACAAATTATTTCCTCTCTCTGACCCATAATTTTTTTCAGCTCCAAAATAAAGAATTCAATACCTATAACAAATATGCACCAAGTAACTTTAACCGTCAGGTCAAGTAAAAAGTTTAGATAAGACGCCCTTCCGGGTCCTTATGTAACTCACTGTGGTAGGGGGAAAGAGACAAATGCAATTACCCAAATATGGTTAATTAAATTATAAGATAAGTGAATGAGAAAGGTGCAGATGTGGGATCTTGTGTAATTATAAGGAAAAGGTCATTACCAAGAGGAGGAAAATGGGGGAAATCAGGAAAAACTTTATGTGCAAGTGTCATTTTGGCTAGCTTTTAAACAATGAGTAGCATTCAGAAGGCAAAGAGGAGGAAGGAGGACATTTCAAGTACAGGCATGTCCTGGGAATGGAGTATTTCAGTACAGCTTGTTTTGAATACGTAGAGAACAGAACCTTGAATCAAGGTAAATTGGTTGTTCAGTCATTTTCCAGTTACCTATGACTCTTTTTAACCTCAGCTGGAGTTTTCTGGGCACAAATTCTGGAGTCATTTGACATTTTCTTCTCCAGCTCATTTTACAGATGAGGAAACTGAGGCAAAAAGGGTGAACTGACTTGCTTGAGGTCACACCGCTAGTAAGTATCAGAGGCCAAATTTGAGCTCTTTCAGAGTCTTCCTGAATCCAGACTTGATGCTTTTATCAATTATGTCAACTGGCTGCCTCAAGGCGAATTCACAAGTGTGTATAAAGTGTCACTTAGGGCCAAGCACCAAAATCGGTTCCGGTGATACAAAAGGGCAAAAAAGGAATGATCCCCTGCCCTTAGGAATCTTACAGTCTAAGGAGAGAGCCAAAACATGCAGATAAGTGTCCAAAACAAGGCATACAGAAGATAAATTGGAGATAACCAGCACTAGCATTGAGGAGGATAGGAAGAGGCTTCTTACAGACTTCTGGCTTGGGATCTTAGATGGGAGCTGAAGGAAGCCAAGGAAGGCAGGAGATGGAAATGAGGGAGCAGAGAATCCTAGGCACCAGACACAACCTGTGCAAATGCCTGGGGGTGGAAGGTAGAGAATCTGCCGGAGTAACCTCAAGGAGGACCATATGACTAAAATCGAGAAAACTAATTAAAGAGGGGAAATAATTTTTTTCTTTTCTTCCTTTCTTTCTTTCTTTCTTTTCTTTCTTTCCTTTTTTTTTTTTCTTTCCTTTCTTTTTTTTTTTTCTTTTTTTTTTTCTTTTTTTTTTCTTTCTTTCCTTTTTTTTCTTTTCTTTTTCCTTTTTTTTTCTTTTTTTTTTCTTTCTTTTTTTTTTTTTCTTTTTTTCTTTCTTCCCTTTTTTTTCTTTTTTTTTTCTTTCTTTCCTTTTTCTTTTTCTTTTCTTTTTTTTTTTTTCTTTTCTTTTTTCCTTTTTTTCTTTTCTTTCTTTTCTTTTCTTTCTTTCTCTTCCTTCTTTTTTTTCTTTCTTCTCTTTTTTTTTCTTTTTTTCTCTTTCCTCTCCTTTTCTTTCTTTTTTCTCCCTTTTCTTTTTTTCTTCTTCTTTTTTCTCTTTCCTTCTTTCTTCTTCTTTCTCTCCCCCTTTTCTTTCCTCCCCTCTTCCCTCCCTCTCTCCTTTCCCTTTCCCCTCTTCCCCTCTTCCCCCACCTTTGTGTGTGTGTGTGTGTGTGTGGGTGTGTGGGTGTGTGTCTGTGTCTCTCTTTTTTTTCTCTCTCATATTGAGGAAAGCCTCACGCGCCAGGTAAACACATTTCACCTTTACAGAGCAAGCAATAGAGAGTCACTGAGGATTTCTGAGCAACAAGTAACATGAACATTTATTTAGATAATGATCTTAGAAAACTATTAAAATTATAAGGCCATGAATTGGAGAACATCATAAAACAAATCAAAGTTGGCCAAACAGACAAAGAAAACCCCACTGTTTCATGTAGGGAAAAATCAGGGTATGGATTATACCATGGAGCGAACCCATGAGCTATGAGATCAGGAAGATCAAATTTAAAGGGAAAGACAAGCTCAATTTTGGAAATGCTGAGCTTGAGGCTATGGATGAAATTTAGGGTCATCCTGACCTATGTCTTGCCATTGGACTCTGATAACTCTGGGGAGAGAGTGGGACTGATGACTTGGGACAGTTTTGCCTTACTTACATCTGATTCATGCCCAAGTCAAGCCATCACCCTCAAGTATCATGGGTCTTCTTTGAGAATGAAGGATGAGAGGTCAGCTAGGTCGCGCTGTGGATAGAGCATCAGTCCTGAAGTCAGGAGGACCTGAGTTCAAATCTACTCTCAGACACTTAACCACTCCTAGCTGTGTGACCCTGGAGAATAGAAAGGAAGGAAGGAAGGGAGAGAAGAAGGAAGGGAGGAAGGGAGGGAGGGAGGAAGGAAGGACAATGATTCAAATTTAAAGGACAAGAAACTTTCTCCATTTGAGAAATGATCCAAGGATATATAAATGGGCAGTTTCCTAATGAAGAAATCTAAGCATGAACAAAAAATTCCAAAATCTTAATGATTAAATCAATTCTGAAAAAACACTCATCATATTGGCAAAGTTCAAAAGAAAATTTGAAGTGGCCATAGAATATCCAGGTGGAGATACCCAGAAGGCAGGCGCAGGGACAAGACTGAAGTGATGAGAAATGAGGAAAGGACCCAGATGTAGAAGTCTTGTGCATTCAAGTAGTACTTAGGTGTAAGAGTGGATGAGAGTGCCAAGGGAAGGGCCCAAGGCCAACATCTTGAAAAATCTCCAAGTCTAGGAAGAAAGCCTAGGGGAAAGGATAAGAAAAACACATACAGACACACATATTCAGAAAAACCTAGAGAGAAAAAAAAAAAAAAAAAAAAACAGAGAGAGACACACACATAGCCAGAGAGAGACACAGAGAGACAGAGAGACAGACACACACACACATACACACAGAGACTCAGAGAAAGAGAGACAAAAACACATGCTCACACATTCATACAGGATAAAGACACAGAAAGAGAAAGGCCCAGAGAGAAAAAAACAAAAACTGAGAGATATACACACAGAGAGACAGAGGGAGAGAGACACAGACACACACACAAAGAGAGAAAAGAGAGGGACTCAGAAACAGAAAAAGAGAAACAGAAACACACACATACACAGAAAAACAGAGACAGACACAAGAGAGACTCAGAGAGAGAAAAAACAGAGACACACAGAGAAAGTACACAAACACAGACACAGAGACACAAACACACACACACTCAGAGAAAGAGAAAAAAGACAAACACATGTATACACATACACACAGATATAGACACAGAGAGAGACTCAGAGAAAAAAACACAGAGAAAGAAAAAAACAGAGACAGAGAAAGACATACACACATACAGAGATAGACAGAAAGAGACAGAGACAGAGAACAATAGGAAGAGAACCAATCAAGAAAGCTTGGTAAATCTGAAACCAAAGGGAGTACAAGAGAAAACCGTCATCAATGTCAAATATAGCAGAAAAACCATTGAGGAGAAAGATTTAAGAAAGTGCCTTTGAATTCAATAGCTAAGAGATCATTGGTTACCTTTCAAAGAGGTTTCAGTAAAGGCATGGGGATCCAGGGAAGAGTGTAGTAGTAGGAATCACAGGAAGCAGAAAAAAAAAAAAAAAAAACCCTTAAAGGCCAAATCAAGGCAACAATTATATCCCTGGAGTCAGGAATATTTTTTTTAAGGCAAAAAATAGTCCCTTCTCTTAAGGAACTCATAGTCTAGTCAAGGAGACAACATTCAAGCAACTATATATAAATAAGATGTATACAGAAATATAAGATGAATTGGAGATCATCACAAAGGAAAGGCACTAAAATAAAGGAGGACTGGGAATGGCTTCTTGCAAAAGGTGAAACTTTTAATTGTGTCTTAAAGTAAACCAAAGGTAGAGATGAAAAAGGTCTAGACATGGAGGATAGGCAGTGAAAATACAGAAAGTAGGAGAATGTATTGTTGTGTTGGAGAATAAGAAGGCCAGTAACATAGAAATTTGCCAATGTTACAGGGGTAATATCAGCACTTAGACTCAGGTCTGATCTTTCTGCCTCCAACATCAGCTCTCCTATGAGGTGCCCTGTGAACTCTTCCCCAATATCTACTTGTCTAAAGCTAAAAAATATCTTTGGAACTAATTTTGTTCAATTCCTTCATTTTACAAATGAAGAAACAGATCTAAGTCATGTGACTTAAAATTACAGATAGGAAATGAATACATAGATGGATAAACAGAAAAATGATAGACAAATGATAAATAGATGGGATGATATATAAGTAGATGGAATGACTGATAGATGGGTTAACAGATAAATTGATGGAATAATAGATGGAATGGATAGATGGGATGATCAACAGATAGATGGGATAAATAGATAAGATGGATAGATGAAATGATAGAATGACAGATGGAATGATAAATGATACATGATAGATAAATAGAATAAATGGTAGACAAATGGGATGGTAGATTATAGGTAGATAGGATGATAGATAATAGAATGATAGGTGATAGATAATTTATCAAATGCTCACTATGTACTAAGCCTTGTATTAAGGCTATAAATACAAGCAAGCAAGAGATTCCCTACCCTCATGGAGCTAATATTCTGGGGAATACAACACATGGAATCAGGGTTGTGTAGTACAGTAGTTGAGATGGAAGAGAATTCTGGAGATAAATCATAGGAGCCTATCTAAAATGGTAGCTCCAAAGCCATCTATGAGGAGGGAAGATTAAAAGAACCTTTGAAAGCCATCTGGCTATCAGACTATAGATTCAGAGCTAGAAGAAACTCCAGGGGTTATCAAAACCAACCAAAGAGACTAAGATTGTTGTTTCTATTGTAGTTGTTTCTTCTTGGTCCTTGAAGATGATCATGACTTCAGGGAGTTGATGCTGTGACCCGCAAGTGAGTTGAATTTGAGTGATGGTGGACTGTACAAAGCCACATGTCTCATTTTCTCCTTAGAAGCCACCTGGGTTCAGTGGCCAGAAATACATCAGGATGACTGGAGATGCCCACTAGATTACACAGATAGTTAAAGGGTTGAAATAATATTCACACCCAGGACTTCCTGCCTCAGTTTAGGATATCCTATTCTACTATATCTTTTATTGATAAGTAAACAAAGGTCCACAGGGATTTTAACTTGCCAAGGGTCACACAAGCAGTGACAAAAGCAGTATACCCTAGTATACTAACACCAAAATGAGTTCCTTTAATGGCTAGGACATATAATAACAGTCACCATTTATATATTGTTTTAAGGTTTGAAAACATATGTGTGTATATGTATACATATATACATACATATATATATTATATATATAATATCGCATTTATCTCATTTGAACAATACAATAATCCCCGATAGTAGGTGCTATTAACACGTTTTACAGATGAGAAAACCAAGGCAGTGATTAAGTGACTTGCTTAGGGTCACATAGCTTGTAAGTCTCTGCGGAAAGATTCAAACTAAGATTTTTTTGACTCCAGGTCAAATACCTTATCTACCGCTCCACCTAACAGCCTTCGGCCTCTTTCCCCTTTCTGTCCTGGACTCTTGGGCTAAGGTGGAGAGAAGTTACTACATGGAGAACACGATAAATGCCCAGCTTTGGAGCTTAATGTCTGTGTTCTCAAATACAAGCACATAAATACTTGTACAGTCTGGTCAGCAAGAAGTGAGTGACACATTAGAGATATGAATCCAGCTCCTCTATCTCCCAATCTACTGAACTCTTTCTGTTGCACAAAGAGAGAAAGCTGTACTTAACCTGCTAGACGTCTGATACATATGGGGAAGAGGGGACAAAGAACAAGAGGGGATGTGTATAATTAGGGATTTTTCAGGAAAAAAGAAAACACTCATCACACAGCCTTGTGGGGAATGAGTTAGAAAGTGAATAAAAGCAAAGTTGATAAATTTTCCATCAGCATCCAGGGAATTTGTGGCCACTGAGACTGTACTGTAGCGCCTGCCATCCATCCCAGGGCACTGAAAAGGATCAAATGCGATAATGGCTATACTTTAATGCACTGGGTGAATATTAGCCATTATAATTATGACCCCATGCAAGAAAGCTTTCTTTCCATGTTCATTCTCTGGGAGGAATCTCATTCATCATCAGTCATTCTTCCCAGAGAACACATAGGAGAGTGTTTTTGTTCCTTCACCCAGTGAGGACTGAACTGACCAGGCGGTACAGGTATTTATGATCTGTGCTTGAGAGCACAGGCATAAAACAATCTCAGCTGGCCATTTATCACCTCTCATGTTCTCCCAATAGTAACTTCTCTCCGCTTTGGCGACAAGTCCAGTACAAAAAGAAGGGAGGCACCCAGGAAGCCTGCGGCGTCACTTCCAACAATGGACCTCCAGACAGATCTATCCTGTATGTATCCTATACCAGCACTGTTATCTGCATGTTACTGACCCCCTTAAAATGTCAATTCCTTAAAGGGTAGGAATTGTGTTTTTACCTATTTTCTATATCCCCAGAGTTTAGCATAGTGCTCTGGACATGGTAAAGCACTCAACAAATGCTTGCGGAGCCAATCTATTTCTCCTATATTATTGCTGGTAATAAGTAAGTATGTGTGTGCATGTGATGGTAGGGGGAACATCACATACACAGAAAAAGCCCAGTGTTGTAGAAAAAGAGCAGCATGTTTAAATAAAAAAAATTTTTAAAAAGGAACTTCAAAGCCAAACTTCTGGGAAAACATTGTCTAGAGCTGGTGACAGCACTTCCTCATCAGCCATCCTCTCCTGGACCCTTTCCCGTCAGCTATTGGCCTAATGTCTGCTAACCTCATCTCAGATGTTTTATCTACTTAGTTCCCAGAGAAACACCCATTCCTAAATGTAAAGAAATCAGAAAGGCAGAAAAGTAAAAGAGTAAAATAGACACACTTGAGGCCGGAGGGATGAGCAAATAAATAGTAAACAAAGCAATAGCCAAGAAAGGGGTGACTGGCAAGAAAAACAACTAATACCACCAAGATTCTGCATGTTTGGGGATTTTTTGAAAAGATGACAATTCTTATTAACTTTAAATTCTTAACATGTAAATATGGTTTTGCATTCTCTCAAATGAGAGAATATTTGTAAAGGGCTTAACACAGTGCCTGGCACACAATAGGTAAGTAAAAAAAAACTGCTTGCTCCCTCCCATTCCCTTTCTTTGTAATCATAAATAATTTAATTACTTTTATCCATTAAAAAAAAAGTTCTAGCTTTTTTGTATGTTCTGGCACCTTTGCAGTCTGGTAACACTCATGCATTCTGAATAATGGTTTGAAATGCATAAAACATATGAGACTACAAAGGGAATTAAATAAAACAATAGGAGAGGCAGAGGGAGTTAGGGGAGAGAGACAGAGAGAGAAGGAGAGGGGAAGGAAGGAAGGAAGGAGGGAGGGAGGGAGGGAAGGAGGGAGGAAAGAAGGAAGGAAAGAAGGGAGGGAGGGAGGGAGGGAGGAAGGGAGGAAAGGGAGGAAGGAAGAAAGGAAAGGGAGGAAGGGAGGCAGGAAGGAAGGAAAGAAGGAGGGAAGGAAGAGAGGAAGGAAAGAGGGAAGGAAGGAAAAGAGGAAGGAAGGAAGAGAGTTAGGGAGGGAGGAAGGAAGGAAAGAGGGAGGGAGGAAGGAGAGAGGGAGGGAAGGAAGGAAGGAGGGAAGGAAGGAGGGAGGGAAGGAAAGATGGAAGGAAGGAGGGAAGGAAGGAGAGAAGGAAAAAGGGAAGGAAGGAAAGAAGGAAGGAGGGAGGGAAGGAAAAAAGGAAGGAAAGAAAGAAGGAAGGAGGGAAGAAGGAAGAATTCTCCTGTTCTCCTTGGGTTAAGAGCTCATTTGTTGAATATTTGTGCAGTTTGCTTTTTTGGTAAGTTTGTTTACATCAACGAGATACCTTTTAGGATGGGAATCAAAAATACTTATTTCAAAGCTTGCCTGACTATTTATTACCCTTGGAACTATGGGCAAGTTCCTTGTAACTTATCAGAACATTATTCTCATCTGCAAAATGGGGGAAGTGACTTCTATCCTAAAAAGTTATCAAGGGGAAAGCATTTTTTTTACATCTTTAGGATAGGAATATATCGTCACCTTGACCACGAGATTGTAGTCCTCATTTTAAAAAGATATTTATCATCTATTATGTCTCCACTTTCTTTCCCAATTCCCTCAACCTTCCCCCTCAAAAAAAATTACATTGTATTATTTTATATATTAAGATACTTATACATGTACATGTTGTCTTGACCAATAAAATGTAAAACCTTTGAGAGCTGTTATTGCTTCTTTCACCTTTGTGTTCCCAATAGCTGACATATAGTGGAGCTTGACAAATGCTTTTTAACTGATAGCTCCAAAATTAGGACAAAAATGCCATCTACCACACAGGGTTGGTCCAAATAAGATAAAATATGGAACTTTGAAAACTCCTAAATTGATATATAGGTGTCAGCTATTGTGTTTTAATGATTATTGCTGTTATTTTCTTGTCACTGTCTTGACATCACTGAATGGTGACTTGGTACAGAGACCAAAAAAAAAAAAAAAAGGTTTATTTCCTTGAAACAACAGTATCTACAATCAACAACATTTGCTAATCACTTATAGTGCCAAGCAACTTCTGAAACACAACCATAAGGCAGATGATTTCATGAAGGGCATATTCTAAAGTCTGATTTCCTTGAAATCTAAATCTTTAAAAAAAAGCTTGAGGAAAACATGTTTTTTTGTAATTTACTTTTTACAATTTATTTTTTGTGATTTAAAATCACAAAAGAACCACAGGACACAATTTTTCTTTAAACTACATAAAACAGGACAAAAAGAGTCAAAAAAAGTTCCCATTTTTGTGCCAGCACATGAAACCTGCAGATGGTACAAATATATTTAAGCCTAATCACCATATTATACAAAAGCTACAACAGCTAATTTATCCTAGCCCAGAACTCATTTCAAACCAATACCCCAACAGCAACAGAATGGCTAATGGACAATTACACTAGCCCCCTACACTTACAGTAGTCCACTCTCAAGACAAATGCTAAAGAACCGAGAGAAAAAAACAGCATGTTGTCCTCCTCATTGCATTCTATGGAACACACACAAAGCATAATCACACCTGTTTTGTTCAATCTTTATTCTGTGTTCATAGAAAATGTATGCAAATTGGTCCTAGCAACTATCTGCTGGGACAGCTAGCCACCTAAAATAGGCAAGACTCATTCAAAAGAAAACAGTCTTTGTACTTGGATTTATTTAATTTGTCTGATTTGGAACAGATGATTAGTCCATTGTAATTAGCTTGAGGTTCATAAAGTTAGAAATGCAAAAGACATGAGAGGAGGAAAGACAAAATAGTCTATATTTCCAGTGATACATTAGGTGACAATATAAATACCATCTTTACAGCTGGATAATTCTCTGTAATAGCATGTCTTCATAAAACAGATGTAAAGTACAACAAACTCTTGTCAACTTAGCTTTTGCACACAGTCATTACCAGTAAGCTCTGATTGCTGATCTTTCAAGACTGGCCCAGTTAAGCAGTGGGCTAATGAAGGCAAGATTCTTCCTTGTATCTCTGGAGACCAGTGATTTTCATACTAGGAAACAACCTGGCTAATAACCCCATAAATACTCCTCCTACCAAGATAACATTTTCAGTCCCACAAATTTGGATCCTTTATCAGCACATCTGTCCCACAGACTTGCACCCTTGATCCCCAATGGGATCTCCCAGTGGGAGAATCTAGGTGGGTCAGCTCTACTCTTGGCAAAAATAACTAGGCATCCCCCATTAGTAAGACTTTTTGTGAGGGCGAAATCTACTTATAAGCTATGTTTGGGACTGATGTAAATTTTTCTTTTTCTTAATAAAAGTGATTGTCATTCTGCTCTTTTCCAGTAAATATTACCGGATTAAGATAGATTCTTATTCTAGAGTATGTATATACACACCCACATATACACATATATATTTGCCAACAAAAGAAATATTAAAACAGCAGCAAATTATGAGGGGGATGTTTTGTGGAAACTGGTTAAAAAGTTACTAACAAATCACTATGTATTTGGTTTTTAATGGTTACCTCCACATCATTTCCGATGTTTGCAATCACTTCTCAAATTACATGCTAGAAGAGATTCTAAACTTCGTGCAGTTCTACTTGCCCTGGATGTGGGACAGCCATAAAATATTATTATTACTAGACTTTAAGACAACGTTTTCTGATATTTCCAAAGGTGATGTATGAAAGCATATTGCACTGAGAAATTGGCAGTGCATCTAAGGCTGTGGGTGCAGTGGGAAAGCTCTGAGTTCAGGTCCAGCTACTGATGGATGAATTGGACAAGTGTTTTAACCTTTTAATCCCCTCCAACATTGGCCAAGAGTAACAACCATCCTCTAACCACCATAATAGTGTCCAGAGCCTACCGGCTGAGTATAGAATGGTACCACAAGACATCAGATCCTTTGAGATGAATTGAAGGAGAGAAGAATCTCAACTCTTTCCCCATAATTTCTCCCTGGGGCATTGAGTGGTGCAGTAGGTAGAGCTTGGAGTATTCAGAGCTGGGCTCAAGGCCGCCTGGGACAGATACATTCTAGCCCTGCCAGCATAGCCAAGTCCTTAACCTCTCCGTGCCCCCTGCAACTATGAGACGTAGTTAGACAGTAGCCAAATTCTGCAAGAGAAGGGAGTTTCCATAATCTCAATCTCCCCCACGCTGATGAAATCACAGGTCCGGATAAAAAGAATAAGGGTGAGGACATTAATTTGAGGGAAGAGTTGCCGGAGAAAAAGTAGCCCCGGTGTGGAAAAAAAAAAAAAAAAAAACCCTTAAAGTCCCAATTGCTTTTTGCTCCTGGAAGCGTGAGTCACAGGCCAAGGTACACAATCCACTTACCCACCCTTTTTCTTTTGCTTTACTCCCTCTCTTTTCTGGGTTCCTGAAAATCGTGCAGTCTAGAACCAATTCTGCCAGATTTACCCCCAGACTCAGAGAGAAGGCCAAGCTTCCGGAGGGTCACAGGGCTGCGGGACCTACAGATCTCACCACCAGGCGGACGGACTGACAGGGTGGCAAGCGCCCTGGACACTCTGGGTCTCAGTTTCCTTCTCCGGAAAATCGGGAGATTGGGCTGGACGCCCTCTAAGAATTGTTCCAGCTCTAAAACCTAGCATTGCATAGATATGTCTTCCCCACTCGTGGGTTAGGGCAGCTCCCTTGCCTTTGGCCACCAAGCGGGAGTTCTCCCAAGAGGGAGAGCCCGGGGTGGGGAGTGGGAGCCCCTGGGGCTGCAAAGGTTGCCCAGGCGTCGCGCCACGCCACGGGACCTCTGAGCCCTAGCACTTTCCCAACTTCTCAGCCGGAGACGCGGCAATCCCCAGCCCTTCCCGGGCGGGCACTTGCCAGTCTACCAAGGTGCGTCGAGACCGCACAAGTGCACCTCATCCACAGGCTGCCTGCCCTCCTGGACCCGGCACCCCACTCACCGCTCACGCTCGCCCCCGCCCGTCTTGGGGCGCTCCGCTCCCTGTCCCGGACCCCGGGAACCGGGTGCCCGCAGCCTGGCCCGAGGACTGCTGCATGCCCGTGTGTGAGTGAGTGTGAGTGTGTGAGGCTGTGAGGGTGCCCTTACCCCCCGCCCTCCCTCCGGATGGAGGGAAGAAGAGGACGGGGACAGTATGAGAAGTAGGAGTAAGTCTACTGCGGAGGAGAGTGGGACCGAAGAAAAAGTTTGGCCCAGCCGAGGGCGGGAGCTGCCGGAGTAGAAGGGGCCGGGCCGGCTCCCTGCCCCTCCCCGGCCCGCCCCGCCCCGGCTCCTATCCTGGCCAGGCGCCCGGACGCGTCTAGGCGGTTCCCACGGGATAGAAAGAACTCCCTTTCTCCCTCACCTCCTAGGAGGAGGCTGGGCAGCGCGAGCCGGCAGCGCGGGGGGCAAGCAGCCGTGAGTTCCAGCTGCTGCGGCCGCTGCTTTCCCCTCCACCTCCCCGAGGGCAGCCTGGCACATTTCGCTTCTTCTCACTCTATCCCGGGCCTCGGGCACTGTAACTGCCCCCGTCACACCCTTCGGTACCAGGTATCCCATTCTGTGCCTAAAGGAAAGAGGCCAGGACTAGGCTCGGAGGAAACGGCAGCCCCGACCTACAGTCACACAAGGGAGGAAGGTGCTTAGATAGCCCTAACAAACTCTAAATCGTGCCCGAAACTTCAGGGGCTCCGTGTTCAGCTGGCAACTCATCTGTGCTTTCTACTTCTTTTATAACTCGTGTGTGGTGTTCTTCCTTCAGTTTGCCTTAAAACATCTACCCAGACCCTGGAGGTCTGGTTTTATGTTTTCAGACTTTATCTCCCTTCAGTCCCAATCGAGATCGACTTTAAAGCCGAGGACTTAACAAAAGCAGCGGGGTGATCTAAACTGGAGGAGGGATGGGATGGGAGAGGCAAAGGGGTAGGGAATTAGCGTCGAGTAGATTTATTTAAAAGTTCATCACAGTATACCACCCTCCTTGCATCCTAATTCCCTGCTTCTTCCGCTGTCAGGGAGGCCATTTAAGTTTAAAAAAAAAGTAGTTTCAGGCTTTTTTTTCTAACTAGCCAGAAAGCCTCCAGTGACTTACCATCCCAGGCAGAAGAATAACTAAAGAAAATGATTGCAAGGCAGGCTATGTCGTTCTCTCTGAGCTCTGCAAATCAAAAAAAAAGCGTGACAAAGATTCAAGAGGGAAAGAAAAAGAAATTCCCCTCAGTAGCTCAAGGGTACATTATATCAGAAAAGAGGGCAAGATAATTCTGAAGATGTGCTGGATGAGAAAGGTCACCTATGAATTGAATAATCTAAATTAGATCTTCTTAGTAACCTTTAGAGGATTAAAGAATATGCAATTTATGGTCCCTTTCATTTATTTTGAAAACAAAACAAATGGAAAGCTTAAGTCTAAGGCGAATTAACATCATCCTTCTGACCTACCTAAAACACCATGGGAATCAAAAAAATTCAATTCTTCAAAAATTCATCAAGAATGGGGAGGGTCTTTATCTGGCATTCATTGATAAAGCTCTCCTGCCTTATCTCATATTATTCTTCTTACATTCTACACTCAAGCCAAATTGCATCACACTTTTCCCCAACACAACCTTTCAGTAAGCTGATGCTGCTGTCTCTGTTTTCTTGCTCTGAAATGTCTCCCACTCCCATCTTCACATAATGAATTACTATTCATCCTTCAAAGTCCAACTCCAACGCCATCTTCTTCAAAAAGCCTTCTCTAATTCCTCCCCTTCATCAGCTCCTTTCTTCTCTCCTTGGAAAGACAATAATAATGGATATGTAGCTTTTTTGACCTGACACTTCATTTTACAATTTTTTAATGCAATTGGGGCACTGTGTACTATGCAGTAGTTGTCCATGTTTCTATCTTTTGCCTCTACTTCACAAAGGCAGAGAATGTAATGTAAATTTATATTTGTCCCCCCACACCCCGCCCCCCAGTATCTAGCATAGAATTTTGGGTACTAGTAGTACTTGATATTTATCCCTTGAATCAATGAACTTATCTGCCTAGAAAAATGTATTTGATACAAGTCAAACTTGTATATATCAAATATATGTATATAAAACAACAGAGAAGTCTACATATGTCAAATGTATGTGTATAAAACAACAAAGAATGTGTTGTGCCCAGATCCAAAGAAGCCAAACATGACAAAATGATTGGATGAATTCCTAGTACTGTAAAAGACATAGGAGATCTAATCTGAAAGGAGTCAAGAAATGAGATGACACACCAATAATTAGACCCTAAAATATGTGACAGGCAGTTCACCTAAAAGACAACAATTCAAAGTAATTATCAAGCAAAAATTCTGTGTTGATCACTGATCATTGACTCACAGGATGGAACCCTTGAGTAGAATTTATAGTTTCATCAAACTGAATCTCCTCATTTTGCAGATGAGAAAACTGAGGACCAGAAAGGTTAAATGTTGTTTACAAAGTGATGGAATGGGGCAATACAGAAGTATAGAAGGTGGTCTTTGTACCAAAGGAGATTAGATCATGAAGAGACTAATACATATGAAATAAGTAGCAATTATGAAACAGTATATAACAAAAATGGTAAAGCTATGGTACTGTGACAGAAAGATTTCTTCCTGTTGTCCAAAGAATGTGAATCAAGTTGCGGTCCCAAACAGTTTATATAAATAAGGTCCAATTGCATACTCTGCCTTCCTTCACTCATCCCAAAACTAATGTATGTAAAGCTATTTATATAAACAAAGTGTCTAAGTTATTATTATAACAATGCTCTCTGTAGTCCCTCCCCTTCTCCCCAACACACACACTTTGGAAAGTAACTAAACTGACTGTCCTTCCCTACCACTTCCTCTCTTCTCTCAAAAAGATATTTAACTGGCAAAGATAGAATGCTTTAAAGTATGCATACTTTAGCACTTAAAAACATTGTTCATTTGACCCTTCCAGTAACTATGTAGAATAACTGCTATAAATATTATTATCCCCATTTTACAGCTGAATGAAATGGCTTATAGAGGTTGAGTGACTTGGTCACACTTACATAACCAGTAAGTGCTGTTGAACCCTTTCAGTTGTATCCAATTTTCCATTTAAGGTTTTCTTGACAAAGCTACTCCAATGAGTTGCCTTTTCTTTCTCCACTCATTTTACAAGTGAGGAAACTGAGACAAACAGGGTTAAGCTATTTGTGTTACTGAGCTACTGCATTTGAACTCATGAATATGAGTCTTCCTGATCCTAAACCCAGTGCTTTATCCATCCACTTAGAGTGAGTACTTCATAAATGCCAGTTAATTAATTGATTGATTGTCAGAGGGAGGATACAGTTCTCCCTGACTCCCTAGTCTATCACTCTCTAGTACTGTGAGAATGCTACCATTTTTATTCTTCCTTTCACAACTCAAGTTTCAATGAATTCTATCTTAGAATGTATCTTACTTTCATGTACCTCTTTCTTAAATCTTTCCCCCTTCTTTTCCAGATCTTGCTTAATTACTTTTTAGGAAAAGAAAACTATTTTCTTTCCCTCCTTCATATTTATGAGCTCCAAATAAGTTATTGCAATCATGACTGGTAAGAATAATATACCTATGAAGGAAAAGAAAAAGAGATGAAACTGACATAATAAGAATTGCTGCAATTAAGACAACTCTAAGATACCACTACACACCTGTCAGATTGGCTAAGATGACAGGAAAAAATAATGATGATTGTTGGAGGGGATGTGGGAAAACTGGGACATTGATGCATTGTTGGTGGAGTTGTGAACGAATCCAACCATTTTGGAGAGTAGTTTGGAACTATGCTCAAAAAGTTATCAAACTGTGCATACCCTTTGATCCAGCAGTGTCTCTACTGGGCTTATATCCCAAAGACATTATAAAGAAGGGAAAGGGACCTGTATGTGCACGAATGTTTGTGGCAGCCCTTTTTGTAGTGGCTAGAAACTGGAAAATGAATGGATGTCCATCAGCTGGAGAATGGCTGAATAAATTGTGGTATATGAATATTATGGAATATTATTGTTCTGTAAGAAATGACCAACAGGATGATTTCAGAAAGGCCTGGAGAGACTTACACGAACTGATGCTGAGTGAAATGAGCAGGACCAGGAGATCATTATATACTTCAACAACAATACTATATGATGACCAGTTCTGATGGACCTGGCCATCCTCAGCAACGAGATCAACCAAATCATTTCTAATGGAGCAGTAATGAACTGAACTAGCTATACCCAGAAAAAGAACTCTGGGAGATGACTAAAAACCATTACATTGAATTCCCAATCCCTATATTTATGCACACCTGCATTTTTGATTTCCTTCACAAGCTAATTGTACAATATTTCAGAGTCTGATTCTTTTTGTACAGCAAAATAACGTTTTGGTCATGTATACTTATTGTGTATCTAATTTATATTTTAATGTATTTAACATCTACTGGTCATCCTGCCATCTAGGGGACGGGGTGGGGGGGGGGTAAGAGGTGAAAAATTGGAACAAGAGGTTTGGCAATTGTTAATGCTGTAAAGTTACCCATGCATATAACCTGTAAATAAAAGGCTATTAAATTAAAAAAAAAAAAAAAAAAGAATTGCTGCCCTCAAACGTCTAAAACCCTTAAAATTGTCCAGGAGTTTCCTTAAGATTTACCAAAAGTCTTTGTCCTTCTCCAAATAAATCTGTTTCTCTTCAAATAACAGCATTCTAGATGCAAAAAGAAAAAAAAAATATGTCTTATTTTCCTATTCTTTTGTCACTTTAGTCACCCTGCACCTAATGTTCTAGTTTGATGTCTCATCCAGGCCATATTCACAAAGGACAGTATTGTCAGAGAACAAGTGATAGGATAAAAAAAGACCAGGATTGCTTGGCCTTCCAAGGGGCTACTAGAGCTCTGACCTTCCCAGAATAACTGTCCCAGGTCTCACGTGTCTGGACAAGTAGGTAGGCAGGGGAGGAACACCCTCTGTCCTTCAAGCTACATCCTGGCCTCCAACATCACCATCTCCTCTGCTCCAGTGCTGGGGGAAATATAAGCAACTTAGAATGGCAAATGTTGAAGATTTAAAAAAAAAAAAAGTTCCAAGAATGGGGGGAGGAGGATACAGACAAACTATTGTCCTCTAGCAAGGAATCAGATGTCAATCATCCCTGCCTATTCCCTAACACACTTTATAGTAATGGGGAAAACCATCCTAACCATTGATGGAGACTATATATAAGCCCATAGAAGCATTCTCCCTCAGGAATTCTTTCAGGTTTTGGTTTTTGTTTTTGTTTTGTTTTGTTTTTGCTTTGTGATCAATTTTTAAAATTTTTTAAATTTTAAAAATTAAAAAATTTTATTTTTCTTCAATTATATATAACAACAATTTTTTAACATTTGTTGGGTTGTTTTTTTTTTAAGTTTTGAGTTACAAATTCTATTTCTTCCTTCCCCCCCCCACCCCCACCCCAACCCCTCCAAGGGAAAGGAAGGAAGGAAGGGAGAGAGAGAAAAAAAGAGGGAAAGAAAAAAGAAACAAAGAAAGAGGGAAAGAAAAAAAAAAAACAAAGAACAAATAGATTCTTTTTTCTTTTTCAAAAATCTCTTTGGGATACAGACCTACTGGTATTACTGGATCAAGATACAGTTTTATAGCCACCAGGTATTCTTTTAAGTGAAGACCCTACATATACCAATTCAGCACCCCTCCCTCCCCAACATCCCCCCAAAACAGAATAACCTACGATACTTCCAATAAGGTTCTACCTTAACCCCACATTAGAGGAATCGATATTTAGGGATAAAGAAAGGGCCCCTAGCAACAGAGGATTAGCTTTCCAAAGGTACTTGTCTCCCTTATCACAAGGTCTCCCTTAATGCAAACTTATTACTGGAAGGGGTGGGGAGGCCTTTCCCTGCCAACACTAATTCCTGACCTGACCCCTAGCCATCATCCAGCAGCTCCAATACCACTGAAGGGCCTGTTGCAAGAAGGCCTGCTTACTTTCTTGGGGGTCTTATCCTACTTCTCTCTGCTCAAGGACTTACCCAGAAATCTAGGAAATATATCCTTTTGTGCATCCTGAGGCTCCCCACTTATAAGGAGACTCAAATTAAAACACTAAAGAACTCAGTAACTCACAATTAATTCTGGTCTTGTCCCCTTTCAGAGGGCTCCCCAAGAGCACTCCCAACACGGACTAGATTCTCTTGCCTTCAGTGCCCATTCTCCATTTAAGATTAGCTCCAAGCAGGACTCCCAGTCTCTTAATTAACCATCAGGTGGCTTGATGGAGAATACTCATCTCTTGTAGCTCCTAACCCCTCAAGCATTCTGGAGCTCTCTTCATACTAGTTGAGAATTTAAAAGAAATAAGTCTGAGAATCCCTCCTGATCCAATCAATGATGTTTGTTTGTTTGTTTTCCTTGCAGTCAGTGGCCATACTTTATATTTAAGTGTTGTACAGGTTGTTATTTATGGTGGTCCCTTTAGGCAACTAATGGCCAATCAGCTAGTGAGTTCTGAGAAGAAAGACTGGTTTCTTTTTGTTGTGGTTGTGGTTGCTGTTTGCCTTTTTTTAAAATTTCTAGTCCTTTGCACAGAATCTTGGATATAATAGATGCTTGTTGACTTAATTTAATACTTGTCCATCTTCTGATTCATATTTTACTCTAATATTTTACTCTAATTACTCTAATATATCCTTCCCCAAAGCACCCTATCACCCCTTTGTCTGCCAGATGCTCCCTTCCTTGGTTTCCAACCTATGTTGAATCAACGGAATATATTATATAAATTAAGTACTCACACACACACAAAACAGAAATAGCAATAGACATTACAATATGTATTTGTATTTTCATAGCATTTTTTCCTCCTCTGTTCATTCAAAATTTTCCTTTAACATTTATACCGAGTAATTCTATATATCTCTAAAGCATGAAATACTATGTTCTCCAAAGAATCAAAATTGGAGGTAATTCAAAAGTCAATAGTGGGTTTCAATAAACTGCAGAAAAAGATTTGGGGTGATTCACACAGAAGTAGCCTTAAAAGGTATCAACAAAGAAATATCTGCTTTGAAGAGGTGGGTTAAATGTGTAAAGAGAGCAGTATCAAATGGATGGCCTAAGTGAGGTATTAGACCCATAAAATGGGAAAAGACAAAAAGGCCTCCAGCTCATGGGGTAGAACTTATATGGAAGATGTCTGGTAGACAGGATAACAATTAAACTGGACAAGGAGATATTGATGGATGTTATCTACCCTGGAAGACAATGGCCAAGTTGATAAAGGAACAAGCAGGGGTCATTCTGAAAGAAGTGTAGTACAGGGGGAGACCCTCTACTCACACTTTTATATATGTAAGATGTGTGTTGTCTAAGTATGAAGTCCACATGGAAACCTAACACATAAACAGGCAACTCAAGGTAAGAGATGGATGGACATCTTTGTCATCTCCCTCCAAGGAAGACTGATTCCTATCTTTAGGAGGAAGCACCTTAAGTCTGACTGCTTTGTTCTCTTCCAAGAGAAGACAACATAAACGAATTATATCTCTATGACCCCCTAATATTTCACAATTGAAAAGGAAGAGATGGGAGAGCTTGGAGTGAGAAGGTTAGAACTGTTCTTTTCTGTTACATTGGACCACACCTGGAAGAGTAAATTCTACATCAGGCACTACAATTTTAAGAAGATTGTTGACAATCTGGAGAAAGGTCACAAGGATAAGGAAGAAGGCTGGAAACTCTGTCATACTGGAACAAGTAAAAATAAAAACAAGCCAGAGCTATTTAGTCTGGAAAAGAAAATTGGGGGAGGATTGAGGGACTAAGTTAAGGGCGATTTTATAGAAGAGGAATTAGATTAGGTCTGCTTAGTCAATGAGCATTTCTTAAGACCATAGTATGTATGTAGTCCCCAAAGGAAGAATTAGAAGTGATGGGTGAAAATTGCAAGGACAAATTAACCTAAGGAAAAATAACCTAATATTTAGAGCTAAAGAAAAATGAAATGGGTTGTTTTGGAAAATAAAGGTTCTGTCTCCCAATGTGGTCTCCAACCAGATTGGATGAGGATGGTGGCTGAGGATGCTGTAGAGAAATTTGTGGGGCAGTCCACAAGTACTAAATGAGCACTTCCTATATTTCAGGCGCAGATATTAAACAATGAGAATACAAAAAAAAAAAAAAAAAAAAAAAGATTTCCTAGGTAGAAATTGGGTGAGATGGTATCTGAGGCTCCATCCAACTTTAAAGTGACATTAAAAAGGCAGGGTGGGATCTGGATTCTAAAGTCTGCAAGGACTTTGATGAGGTTTCTATAATGAAATGGTATAGTGGGTATGAGTCAGAATTAATCTAAGACCTTTTCTAGCTGTGTGGTCTTGGACAGTCACACCAGTTTCCCCATCAATACAAGGAAGACAGTAACAACATCTACCTTATAGAGTTGTCAAGATGACAACCCAAGATGACAAAAACATAGTTTACAAGTCTTAAAGTCCTGTCTAAATGCTAAATATTATTGTTGTTGTTATTATTATTTACTCTAGTAGGAAAAGAAACATAACTCTAATAGATTATATTATTGAAAGTAATCATATCTTTTATTAATGTTGACTTTACTAACTTCTTAAAATCTACTCCAAATCCAGATTCCTTCTTTTTTCTTACAAAATTTTTCTATTCAGTTGCTTTTTTTTTCTCCCTGGATTTACTTCCAAGTACCACCACACAGCTTACCCCTGACAGGAGCTAATCAGCAGCTAAGAGTGTCCTAGTAATGAAAATGAAACAGAATTAGAAACTTCTCCCTCCGAGGGCTATTTTCCAAGACTGATATTCTTGTTTACAAATCAACTGTTGTATTAGTTTATAAACCCACCTGCAAAATTAATAGATTCAGCGATTACAGCTGGCTTCAGCTCTAGGATGATAAGATCTCTGATTTGAATAAGAGAATGCTAATTTCCTGTTGTTCTTTTCCAAAATGAAGAGCAAACTGTCACCTTCTGAGCTTTTGCTTTTTCTTCTAAATGAACCAATTGAATTGGATTGAACCAATCATCTCTTGATGGACTGAAGGTTAACAGCACTGGTTGTTTTTTCCATGCATTAGCATTCTACAATGTTATGCTATGCCTTGGATTGTACAAACATTAAATATTAATAGGGTAGGAAAACATCAAATCCAAGAGGGAAAAATCAATAACAAGAATGAAAGGTTTTGCTTCAGAGTATAATTTTTTAATTGCAGAACAACAGCAACTGACATTTATGGAGTATTTTACATCCCTTATCTGATTGAAACCTCATGACAGCCCTGGTAGGTGGGTACTGCAAGGAATGAGGAAACTGAGGCTCCCAGAGGTTAAATGGCTTGCCTGAGAGTAGACGGCTAACTTGTGACTGAGAACGGATTTGAATGCAGCTCTGCATCTATAATCCAATGACTAACAGAACCAAAAATTAGATAAAATATGGAGTCAGTGGTTAGAGGTCTAACTTTGGAGACAAGAAACCCTGAGTTCCAGTCCTGTCTCTTACACATGATAGCTGTGTTGTCACAGTTAGTTTAATACCTTACCTGATAGCTAGTTACTTTCTTTAATCTTGCAATGTCCCAGATAACTCTCCAAGGCTTTAAACTACAGAGAAGCTGCCTGTCAGTGGGAAAAGTCTCCATACCAGGAATTCCCATTGAAAAAGGGAAAGGGTAGGAAGGGGAAGAGACAGAGACAGAGGGAGAAGGAGGTGAGGAAGGCCAGAGGGGAGGAGAGAGGGGGGGAAAGAGAAAAAGAAGGAAGAAGAAAGCAAGGGATAGGAGAAGAGAGCAGGGAGGGGAAAGGGGATTGGTAGAGGGGAGAGAGAGAGAGAGAGAGAGAGAGAGAGAGAAGGAGAAAGAGAGGGAGAAGGAAGGAAAAGGAAAAGAGGGAGGGGGAAGAGGGAAGGAGAAAAGAGGGAGGGAGAAAAGAGGGAAGGGGAAAAGAGGGAGGAAAAAGAAGGAAGGGGGAGGGATAAATATAGATGCTGATATAGACAAAGATACAGACATAAATATAGGTATAGATATAGATATATAAAGTAAGATAATTAAAAGCATAACTGAAAAGAACTCTGTCAAGTCCCAGACTAAATTATGCCCAACTTTCTAAATTACTTTGAAATTCTCCTTCCCACATCTAGAATTCTATGGTTTACCTTTACTATTACTCCCTATTTGGGGGGGATAGTTAGTCTGACCAAAGAATTTCAGATACTACCATCACCACCATCACCACTACGTGATGTCACAGAATGCAAAAGGAAGATGTCCAAGGTAAGAAAATTAATGAAGTGTTAAATTAATTGTAAAGATAATTGTGAAAACATTTCTCTAATTGAATTGGAAGAGAAGCCTGGGATCTTCAGACTGAAAATTGGACATACCTCTGGGAGTCTTTAAAGAACTCAGCCAGCGTGCTCTTGTCTGTTGAGGTTCAAGATTGAAAGAGTCCCAGTCCAGGAGCAGTTATATAGAGGAGATTCCATATACCTCTATCAGAGGGCAGGGGAAGGAGAGGATTTTCAATTCTCCTTCCTCAATGGCCTTAGCATGTAACAACAAGCTACTTATCCAGAGGGAGACAACCCACCCAGAAGTTTGAGTTGGTCATTTCTAGTGAGTTCAAGGCATATTTGAGGGATTAGAGTCAGACGGTCTCTAGTCAGCTATAGATATGAAGGGACAGTGGCTTGAGAGAAAGCATCTTCAAGGAAACATGAATTCAAGGGAGAACCAGTCCAGGAAATCAAGAATTTGGCTATAAAGATTAGTAGACCCTGGAAGCCCAGATGAGCAGCCTTCACAGCAGAGACACTGTGCTTAGGAGGAAATTGCAAGAAGAATCTTTAAGACGACAAAGGTTACTGGGAACCAACAAAAAAAATGTTCTAAGTTAATTTGATCATATATTTTGCCTATATTTGTTCTTCCCTACCATTGTACTCTAAGATCATGCCCATTCTTCCCATGGATGTGTTGTAGGAAAATGAATCCTCAAGCTTATTGGGGGAATGCTTTATAAGAACAATAGTCTTATTATTCCAGCTTAGTAAATGCTTTTGATTTTAGCTAATTGTGCTCATCGGCTCAATACTGGGCACTCACGAGGTATGTTTCAAGTGGTTCAGATCCATAGTATGCATTTTGAGTCTGAGAACTTCAGTTGTCCATTGGGGATTTAACCTCAAAATCTAAGTGTTAATGGAGCTAGTAGCCTAGAGATGGGGAGCAAGAGGAGGCAGGGAAGGACTACATCTTCCAGATTCAAAAGCTGACTTCTAAGAAGCCTCTAAGAATTGACCTTTCACTTACAAAACTGCCCCCATACTCCTTTGCTGATTACCCAGTTTACCTTGTCTTGTTGACTTCAGCTCTATTGCTAGATTTAATTATTTTTATGCAGATGATTCTGCACTGACATCTCCAGTCATCTAATGAACATTTCCATCTGAATGTCAAGTTGGTACCTCAAATTGGGCATGTTCTAAACTGAACTTATAACTTTCCCCTGTGATCCTGCCTCTCTTCCCAACTTCCCAGTTTTTGTTTTTGTTTTCACCTAATGATAAGGGTAGGAGGAGGGGAAAAAAAGTTAAAAGTTTCCATTTCATTGATAGACAAAACACAGGATTCTTACATGACATATCTTTCTAGATCTCACATACTTGACATCCTTTTTGGATTGGTCCAGAGTAGATAAGTAGTAACAATGATGAAAAAGACAACATTTCAAAAAGATAATACTGGAAAAAGATTTTTTTTTCCTTCAGAGTAATAACAGTTGACATTACATAGCACTTTAAAATGTGCAAAGTGCACAAATATCATTATCACCAGTTTATTGGAACCTGAACCAACAGAGACAGATAGGTTAAGTAACCTGCCGACGGTCACACAAATAATAAGTGTCAGTCTTTATTATTCTTAAAAGCCTTCTATCCTCTATGAAAAATTTTTTAAAAGAACACAAGAAAACCAGTCAGTCAGATTAGTGGGGTACATAAAGCAGATTGAAGATTAATTCAATCATCCATTAGTACAGTGCCCAATGGCACTAGAGGTTAGTAATACAAAGACAAAATTGAAAAATTTCCTACTTTCAAGGATCTTAGTTCCTTTTGCAGGGACATGTAAATTTATAAGCATATAAAAACCACATAAGATTAAATACAAAGTGATGGCAGGAAATGGAGGTCACAATAACTGGAGAAAGTGTGTCATGTAGAAAATGGTACTTGAGTTAGCAACCTCCTCCACAGACTACCAAAAGCGGACAGTGCAGCACAGTGGAAAGAACCTTAGGTTTATATCAGAGAAACCAAGGTCAAGACTTGACCTACCAATGTGATCTCAGGGAAAATTGTTTAAATTTTCTGACTCTCAGTTTCTTAAAATGTATAAGAAGGCTTTTTGATTGGATAACACATAAGGTGTCTTCAACCTTTAAACCCATGAACAAACAAGCAGCTGAATATAAATCTTTTAGCTAATAAAGCAAAGGAAAATGTTCCATTTGGACAGGAAGTAGAATCTATGGTTTTAATTCCCTGAATGCAAAGTTACTTCAGATAAATGACAAGTAGAACAGTTATCCCTATGTTAGGCAAGTGCTGAATAGACTAAGGAGAGAGGAGCTAAGCAAGCCTGACACAATGCCAAGGGGGCTAGGAGGTAGAAGAACAGTGTCTGGAATATTTTAGTTCATTTTAATAGGCTACCTTGGCATATTTTTTAGGGATTTGGCAAGTTCTGGGAAAAGTATGGTGTACTCAAAATTAAAGTCTCCCTTCAGACTAGCTACCCTCAGTTTCCTTATCTTCAAAATGGTCATAATAATACCTCTAAAGTATTGTTACAAAGTAGGCAGCGAGGTAGAGTTCCAGGTCTGAAGTCAAGAAGACTCCGCTTCCTAAATTCAAATTTGGCTTCAGAAACTTACCAGCTGAGTGATCCCAGGCAAATCACTTCACCCTGTCTGCCTTAGTTTCCTTATCTATAAATGAACTTCAGAAGGAAATGGCAAACCACTCCGATATCTCTGTCAATAAAATCCCAAATGGAGTCACAAAGAATTGGATGGGACTGAACAACAAATGATTACAGTCACAGATTTTTTGTGATGATCAAATGTCATATAATATATAAATTACCTGGCAAATCATAAAGCATTATATAAATGTCAGCTATTATGATTTAAAAATCCTAAGAGAAAACTTCTGTGGAAATGGTCAAGAGAGAAATTATTTCTGATAATCCCTATTCCCTCAATCTCCAGATATTCAACTTCCAGAAAGAAAAAGAAAACAAGCTAGAAAAAAATATTGAATCAACAAGAGGGAAATCAACTACCATTTAAATGAGTCTTCCTGAGAGCATAAGATAGTTTACCTCTCAGACCTGTGGAAGAGGAAGGAATTTATGACCAAAGAAGAACTAGGGATCACTACTGACTACAAAATTGAAAATTTTGATTATATCAAATTGAAAAGTTTTTGTACAAACAAAACTAATGCAGGCAAGATTAGAAGGGAAACAATAAACTGGAAAAACATTTTTATAGTCAAAGGTTCTGATAAAGGACTCATTTCCAAAATATATAGAGAATTGACTCTAATTTATAAAAAATCAAGCCATTCTCCAATTGATAAATGGTCAAAGGATATGAACAGACAATTTTCAGATGATGAAATTAAAACTATCACTACTCATATGAAAGAGTGTTCCAAATCACTATTTATCAGAGAAATGCAAATTAAGACAACTCTGAGATACCACTACACACCTGTCAGATTGGCTAGAATGACAGAGAAGGATAACACGGAATGTTGGAGGGGATGCGGGAAAACAGGGACACTGATACATTGTTGGTGGAATTGTGAATACATCCAGCCATTCTGGAGAGCAATTTGGAACTATGCCCAAAAAGTTATCAAACTGTGCATACCCTTTGATCCAGCAGTGTCGCTACTTTGGGGCTTATACCCCAAAGATATACTAAAAAAGGGAAAGGGACCTGTATGTGCCAAAATGTTTGTGGCAGCCCTGTTTGTAGTGGCCAGAAGCTGGAAAATGAATGGATGCCCATCAATTGGAGAATGGTTGAGTAAATTGTGGTATATGAATGTTATGGAATATTATTGTTCTGTAAGAAATGACCAGCAAGACGAATACAGAGAGGATTGGCAAGACTTACATGAACTGATGCTGAGCGAAATGAGCAGAACCAGGAAATCATTATATACCTCAACAACGATGCTGTATGAGGATGTATTCTGAAGGAAGTGGATTTCTTCAACAAAGACAAGATCTATCTTAGTTTCAATTGATCAAGGATGGACAGAAGCAGCTACACCCAAAGAAAGAACACTAAGAAATGAATGTAAACTGCTTGCATTTTTGTTCTTCTTCCCAGGTTATTTATACCTTCTAAATCCAATTCTCCCTGAGCAACAAGAAAACTGTTCGGTTCTGCACACATATATTGTATCCAAGATCTACTGTAATCTATTTAACATGTATAGGACTGCTTGCCATCTTGGGGAGAGGGTGGAGGGAGGGAGGGGAAAAATCGGAACAGAAGTGAGTGCAAGGGATAATGTTGTAAAAAAATTACCCTGGCATGGGTTCTGTCAATAAAAAGTTATTTAATAAAAAAAAAATAAATGAGTCTTCCTGGTATAGCAATGACTCTGCTTTCTAGAAGTATATGATACTATGATAGTATATCATATAGTCATATGATAGTAGACTATAAACTTTCCCTTAGAATTATCTTGCCCCATTAGAATGCAAGTTTCTTGAGGCAGGAACTGTCTTTTTCCTGCTTATATTTGCTCTCCTAGCATTTGGCACAGTGCCTGGCACATAGAAAATCCTTAATAAATGCTTGACCTCTTGACACAAGCTCCTACTAACTTAAAAACATTTCAAAACATCACATTGGCGATGGACTGTTTCCTTGATCTCTCTGCATCTTTAACCTTATTCTCTTTCAGTATACTTTCTCCTTTATGGGGTTTCATGACTTTGCTCTCTATTGATTTTCCATCCTGTATTCTAAGCCTATTTTGTTAAATTATCATCCGTATTATGTCTCCTAACTATAGCTGTACCTTTAGGGCTCTGCCCTAGGAGTTCTTCCTCTCTATACTCTTACCCAAGTAAGCGTCCTTGGGATTAATTATGTATTTGACTACAAGAGACTCCCAGATCTATGTATCAAGTCCTAATTTCTCTTCAAAACTCCCATCCCACCTCACTAACTGACTGGTGGCCATTTCTTATTGGATGTCTTATAAATATCTCAACTAGATTCATTATTCATTCTCTCAAAATGTATCCCTCTTCCAAACTTGCCTATTTCTTTTGAAAGCATTCCCCTCCTCCTTCTCCTCTTCCAACTCCGTAGTCACCCACGTTTGCAATCTTTAAGTCATCCTCAACTCCTTACTCTCACTCGCCCCACAAATGCAAGCAGTTGCCCAATCCTGTTGTTTCTCCTTCTTGAGCATCTCTCCCATTCTACCTTTTTTTTCTTCCCGCTCCCAAAGCTAGTTCAGGCCATCATAACATCTCACTCAGACAAAACATCTTACTTGGACAATTACAAGAGCCTCCAGATCTGTAACTCTGCCTTACTTCTCTCTCAGCTCCACTCTTTAGAAATCAGTTGATAAAGCTCATATCTGATCATGTCTACACACACGCAAACACACACACACACACACACGAGGCAAGGAGGCAGAGAGAGAGGCGGGGAAGCAGGGAGAGAAGCAGGAAGAGAAGCAAGGAGAGAGAGAGAGAAGCAAAGGCAGGGAAATAAAGAGGCAGAGGCAGGGACTGAGGGGGGGGGGGGCAGAGAGACAGAAGCATTACCTCTACAATAAAATATAAAATCATCTATTTAACATTTAAAACTTTTCACAACATGGTCCCATTCTCTATTTCCAGCCTTATTGCACATTACTCTCCCCACACACCCTATGGCCCAGACAACCCTCCTTTGGTCATTTCTCACATGCAAAACTATATCAAAAATCTCTCTATGCCTTTATCCTCCTGGAATCGTCTACCAGAGAGAGCATCATATTCCAAGCTCTCTGATCCCTTGATGTAGAAGCTCCTAAATCCTGTAATCCTCTTCATCTCTACCTCTTGGAGCCTTTGGTTCTCTTCTAAACAGCTCAGCAATCAACTTTGAAAGTCTTGGGAACTTTGATCTGCACAATGACCAAACACAATTTGACTGAGTAAAAGAAATAATAGACTCACAATGCAAATTTTTTTTGGGATCATAGAGGGGAAAGGGGAATCATCAATGCAAGAATTTTTTGGTCTAAATATACATGTTTGGAGAAGGAAATGTTGTTTTTCTTACTTTTTTTAATGAGGTGGGAGGGAGAGAGACAGAGAAGGCAGATCCTTATTGGAAAAAAAAGGTTAAAAAGAAGACTCCCAAATGTCAATGCTTTCTTTTCTATGATTATTATCTATCTTTTTGTTCATAAGCACTGTCTATAACTTGTATGTAAAAATTATCACTCTATTAGAATATGAGTTTCTTGAGGATAAGGATTCTTTCTCTTTTTTTCTTTTTTCTTTTTTTTTGTATTCTCAAGTATCTAGACCAGTACCCAGCACATTAGGTATCAGTAAGATATTTAATCAGTAGTTGTTGGATTGATTTTTTTTTTTTTTTGAGGACCAATTTAGTTTGGCTCTGAGGAGTGCAAATTGGCTGCAGAGATATATTTCCCCACAATAACAGCTCTTGAAGATCGTCTTCCAAGGGATTCAGTCTGCGTCTGCAGAGGGAGTACTCTTGTCCAAAAGGATATTGACAAATCCGAGTCCTTGAAGTTGTGGGGAAAAAAAGAAAACTAAAGGTAGAGAGTAGGAAAGAAGTGTATGTTGACTCAGGATTAGAGATGACTTGAAAAATGCTAAGGGACAAATTATAATAGATACTAGATATCCTGAAATAAATGAGGAGAGACATGAACTCCTCTAAAAATACACAAGAGGAGATAAAAGAACTCAGGAGTCCAGCAAATAGCATAGAATAATTACAAACACCATTAGGGATAGTGCAAAGTCGAACAAAAGAAGAAGAGACAGTGGAAACAAATTGGGAAGACAATCAATCATACAATTTAATGGGACTAACTGACAAATGATTGTGGAGCAAGAGAAAAAGCAATTGACTGAAAATAAATCCGCAAGATCAAAGCTCAAAATAATAGAGATCTCAGTTGAGACAGAGAAGAAAATAAATAAATGAATAAAATCCAGAAGTGAAACTTAAAGAAATAATTGAGAACAACCCTGGGGAGCTATGAAGTATAAACAATAGTCAGAAAAATGCTGGCTCTCCAGTCACCCTAAGGAAAAATTAAGGATAAAAGCCCCAAAGGTACACATCAGAGGGAGCATGGCTTAGTGGATAGAGTGTTAAATTTACTTAGAATGTGGAGATCTCTCTCTGATCACCAGCTGGGACACTTAAAACATCTCAGAGCCTCAGTTTCCCACATCCAAAAATAATTGCATTATCTTCCATCTAGGGTTGTTGTGAAGTGTTTGAAAAGTTTTAGGGTACCATACAAATATGATTTATTATGATCATGGTTAAACTCCAACCACTTACTTACAATATGATCCTTCAAACACTGAAAAAAGCAAAAGTCATATCAAATGGATCAGATTAGATTTGTCATATTAATGTACCCTAGAGGAACAATAAAGTAATTCCAATAATAAGGTTAGAAGGTAACAAAGTAATACTAATAGTACAAAACATATAAAAGGCTAAATAGATATAGTAGTATAGATTTAAAGCTGGGGGAAAAAAAAAACCTTAGAGATCATCTAACTCAACCCCCTCATTTTACAGATAAGGAAATTGAGGCAAGAGACATTAAATTGCTTGCTAAAGATCATATAAATATAAATAATCAACAATGTTAGGATTTGCATTCAGTTCTTCTGACTTCAAAGGCAATGGTCTTTGCACTGCACTGCATTTCTTTTCATGGGATTAAATACAAGAATTAGCCTTCCAGACAATCTTTTGGAGGATGGAAGAAAACATTTATTCAACAATCAATAGGCTTTCAAACAATTAACCAAAGCAAACACCTAAAAAAAAAAATCCTTACTGTTAGAATTTGAGTACCACCTCATCATTTAGCTGTCTAGATCTTAAGATACTCACTGTGGACAAAAGATTTCCACAGTTCATTTAATCAGCAAACAACTTTAAAAAAAAAAAATTACTCAAGTAAGGAAACCAGATCTACTGTGGTGTGGCAAGGCAATTGTCCCAAGGAATGTATCAGCCCTTTATTCCCTGGGGAGATTCGCAGGATCAGAGATCAAAAGTTGGAAAGGACCTTAAGACCAGCAAATCCAAGGACCCCTTATTTAAAAGATGGGGAAACTGAGGCACAGGGTTTAAACAAGTTGTCACAAATCAGACAGATAGTAAGCACAGAGGAAGGCTTTGAAATCAGGATTTCTGACTTCAGTCAATTTTCTTTCCACTGTCCCACACTGCCTATCTTGATACTTCTTTCCCATTCTATTGAGATTGTAGCACTAGCTGTCTTTGAAGGAGAGACAGAGTAACAGAGTTGGAGAGATACACAGAGAGAACAAAGACTTTTTTTTGTTTCAGTGCAATACAGTTTTCTTATATTGTGTGTAAATATATATGCATATATATTCACTTGTGTATTTATGTATACATTTGTATGCCCTTGTTTTATATATGTCTCTTGGGAAATCCTTTGTTCTTGAGATATACTAGGAGCTGCCTAGTTCTTAAGGCAAAGAGAACATCTCAGATTTGGATAGTAATGACTCTATGCCATAAGGTCAGCAAGTTTTAGCTTTGAGGATGACATCTCAGCCATTTAGTGTTCTCTTGGGAACGACTCTGTCAAGAGACCCTGGCAATCAATATCTCCTATGTTCTTGCCTTTACTCTGTCTTGTATGGCTGGCATTCGTTCCCACTTTATTTCTACCACTTAAACCACTTAAAATTCGTTATTTCTTCAAATGTCCATTTCAGGACCCCCTTCTACAAGAAGCCTTTTCTGTTGCTTTCTAATATTTCCCCAACATTTGTATTTAGTTTGTATATATTCTCCAGTCTTATTATCACAAGAGTAATATGTTATAGTACATATTATCTTCTGATGAAATGTAAGTTTCTTTAGGGTAGAGGTCATTTCATTTTTTAATATCTCCAGTCACCTCTGTCAAGAGATCCTGACAATCACTTGGTAATCACAAACAAATATGAAAAAGGGATATACAAAACAAACAAACCTGAAAATGACATTATTTATGGATGACAAGTTAGTATCCTGAGAAAATCCAATGGGCTAAATCAAAATAAAAAAAAAAATCCAATGGACTAAATAAAAAATCAATAAATGATTCAGCAAAAGAATAGAAGTATTCTGATTTGTGCCCACAAAAATCACTTGAATAGTCATGTACTAACACCAAACAGAATGAATAAAAAAGAGAAATCTCATTTAAAATAACAATAACCAGAAATGCCAAAGTACTTAGAAGATCTTTATGAAGAGGAACCCAGGTTCAGAACTTCAGGTTCAGAACTCATCTTCAATGTTTTCATCTCCATCAACCTTCATAGCCAATTAGCAGATTTTGTCCATTCTACTTCTACAGTGTTTATATGGGGGAAAAGACACAAGCTCAGGAGACAGAGGACTTGTGTTCAAATCTCAGAATCTGAATGTCTTTAGGCGAGTCACAACCTCTCTGGATCTCAGATTTCTCATCTATAAAATGTGGGGGATGGACTAAATTCTGAGACCCCTTATAGTTCTAGAACTAGTGGATGGAGTATAGATCTAGATTCTGAGTTCAAATGTTGCTTCAGACACCTACTAGCTGTATCACTTAACACTGTTTGTCTCAATTCTTGATCTGTAATATGGAGAATAGAATATAATAGCACCTATGTATACATATATAGCTGAGTGATTTAGTGCATAGAACATTGGGACTGGAATCAGGAAGACCTGAGTTTGACCTCAGGAACTCCCACTTAACTTCCACTTGCCTCACTTTTCTCATCTGTAAAATGGGGATTACAATAGCACCTACTTCCCAGAATTATTGTGAGGACCAAAGGAGATAATAATTGTAAAGCAACTAGCATAATAGTTGGTACATAGTAAGAATTATATAAATAATCTTAGCTCTTACTCTTGCAATCAAGTACCTATTCTCCTCTCACAACTTTTACCATCATTCAGGCTCATAATCCTAGAACTATAAGGCATCTTTGAGGTCATCTAGGTCCCTCATTACCTTTTACCTGAACTGAAGAAATGGGTTTCCTAAGTCGTCTTCCCACTCTCAACCTCTTCTCTTTCTGGAATATCTTCCACACACCTACCAAATTGACATTCCTAGAACAGACCTGCCTCCTGTTCCTAATAAGGATCTTCATGGTCTTCCTGTTGACACTAGGATAAAATACCTTTAGAGTGATAGAATCCAACCTTCCTATTTTACAGATGAGAGTCCCCCAGAAGTAAACTGCCTTGTTCAAGACACTTCAGTAGTAAGGATTTTGATCTTAATAAGTGCTATTGACTGACTCATTTATTGACACTCATTGCAGAGACAGCCCCTTTAATCGGTTTAATCAAATGCCAATTAACTCACAGGGATATGAGAAATGGATAACTAAACCAATGTAGGAAGGGAAAGCAGGCAAAAATACCGATAGATAAAGAAAAGGTGGATTGAAAAAGCAATCTTGTTACATTGGCCAAATACATTTATTTGCACCTAAGTCCAGCATAAATATCAGTCTTCTGCTGTACTTATAATGTTCCACTGTTTGATCTGCTAAGAGAGAGAATCACCTCCAGGCTTATTCCTTTGGAATTGCCAGATTTGGTGATCTTTTCGTTAGCCCTCATCATGGTGCCCTTTGGACACCAGATGACTACCTTTTACTAGCTGCTCCCTCATCACCAAGAATTTTCTTGGTTCTTCTATTTGTCTGACATCTCAATTGCCTTTGACAGATTATTATTTAAATCATTCTATTGAGTGGAGTTATACCTTAAGATCATTTCAAGTCCCTTTCTCTTTCCATGCTCTCCCACTTGGTGACCTCAGTAGCTCCCATGGGTTTTATTATCATTACCCAGCTTCATAGAGTCAGGAGGACTTGAGTTCAGATTCAGCCTCAGATACTTACTAGTTATATAACCCTGGGCAAGTCATTTAATCCAGTTCACCTTAATTTCCTTAGCTGTTAAAATAAGCTGAATGGAAATAGAAATGGCAAACTTCTTCAGTACTTTTCCAAGAAAACCACAAAAGTGGTCATGAGGCATCAGATATGACTGAAAGTGGCCCAGCAATAACAAAATGCTTATTATTCTATTTATCTAGCTCTATATTCTTTTCTTGCCTCCAGTCCCACATTGCCTTTCACATTTCAAACTGGTTGTCTCATCAACTTCTCTAATTCAATGTGTCCCAAACTGAACTTCTCATTTTTTCCTTCCAAGTCCTCATCTTCTAAACTTCTCATTTTGATACAACACTTCCAATTTCCCAGGTTTGTCTCCTTATTGTTATTTTTAATTCCTTTATTTCTCTCATTGTATATTCCAGTTGGTTGTCAACTTTTTTCATTTTTAACTCCATAATGTCTTCTGCATCGATCCACTTGTCTTTACTCACATGGCCATTATTTTGGTTCATTAATGACTAAGAACTAGTTTGTTCCCAACTTTATTTCTCCCTTTCAAACTATACTCTAGACAGCTGCCATAGTGATTTTTCCAAAAGTATAGATCTGATTTTGCCATTTCTTTAATCACAAAACTGCAGTGGCTCCTATTGTCTTTAGGGGAAAATGAAAACTCTTATTTGGCTTTTAATGTCCAATCTACCTTTATATTCTTATTATTCTTTACCTCCCCTTCTCATATATATGATCCAATAAAACTGGCTTTCTCACCATTTCCCACATATAACACACATATCCCATCTTTTTGCTTTTGTTCTCTCCCCATATACTCAACATTCATTTTCACCTCACTTCCACCTCTTAAAATCCTTTCTTTCTTCAAATTTCAGTTTCAGCACCACTTTCTACATGAAGCCTTTTCTGATAGTTTCTAATACTCTCCCCAACATTATTTTGCATTTAGTTTGTATATATTATCACATGGACTAACACATTATAGTATATATCCCTTTTGGTGGAATGTAAGCTCCTTTATGGCAGAGATCATTTCATTTTTGTCAGTATCTCCAATGCCTAGCACAGAGTCTGGTATATAGGAAGTGCTTAATAAAACCTTATTAACTGATAAATTGTTCAGGTCTCAAGTGATTGTCATGGGGTATCTTAATAAGGATCTTCCACGAGAGTGATATCTGTGTCCACAAATGGATAAATCGCAATGCTGTAAAGGATCAGTCAGGTGTTACTACTGGCCAGAAAGATGATAACTTGATGATATTTGAGAAAAATCACTCAAACAGAGGTCTTGATACATACAATTCTGAACCTGACAATCTGACCAATTCAAAGTTGATTGCACCTCCAGAGACATCATTTGAAATCCAGAATACCCACAAAGAAATTCTGGTTAAGAACCATCCACTGGATAGACTGATTTTCTTGGAATCAAAAGGGGACCCACCTTATACATGAGTGATCAGCTAAATCTTGCACTGATGGAGCTTTTAGTTGATAGAAGAGAGGTAAAGAGGAGGAGAGGGGGAGAACAGGAGACAGTGGGATATAAGGGGCAGAGCAGGGGACAGACAGGGAGACAGAGACAGAGAGACAAACACAGAGACAAAAGTGACTTTTCAAAGTCATGAGAGGTCAACTACATTTCAATGTGATGTGAGCAGTATCTTTTTGAGCTTATAATAAATGATTTGGGGATTTGAAGCTCAGACAGTTCATTGCTTCCAATATCAGAATCTAAATAAGATTTAATGAACCAAGACTTGACCTACTAGATTCAAAAACATATAAAATGACAGCCATCAAACTATCTGGCATTTGGCAGGAGAGTAAAAGAAAGACAGACAGAGTGACATGCAGAAAGAGACAGACACTGAGAAACAAATTCAGAAGCAGAGACACAAAGAAAAATCAACAGTTCCGATATCCCAGAAATACAACCAAATGTCCAAAATATGATTTTTCAAAAAAAAAATTTTGATTCTAAACGTGAGAAAGGATTTTTTTCCGAGAGAAAGAAGTCTATTTTTCCATGACTATAGAGAAGATACCCCACACAAACAATGCTTCTTCTAGAAAAGGAAAAATTAAAAATGTTGGCAAGACTTGGAGTTTGGGGATGATGCACGGAGACCACCTCCCAGGGAGCTCTTTGTAGCTAATGTTTGTCAAGGTGTTGACTAGACACTAATTGTTGATTTATGGCCAAGTAGATAAGGAAAAACATCCTATAAAAGTGGTTGTTCAGTATTAACAAATCCAGTGAACAATTATGGCAACTTGTCATGACTGGGAAGAGTTGGGGAAAACAACAAAGAACCCCAGAATTCTATTCTCATTAAATGTGTACTAGAGGAGAAATCCCAGTAGCTTTCAGGAATTGTTCTAATGTTTGTATTTCTTCTAAAGGTAACCATCAACTTTATGTATTGTAGAGACTCTAGGTGGCCTCTGGATAAAGTGCTGGGCTTGCTGTCAAAAAGACCCGAGTTCAAATTTCTAAATAAATTCTAAACAAAACACTCATCTGTGTTTGCTTCAGTTTCTTTATCTGTAAAATGGGGATAATAGTACCTACATCACAGGGATGTTGTGAGGAATAAAATGAGATAATATATGCAAAATAGTTGTAAACCAAAAATTACTATATTAATGCTAACTATTCAGCATTAATAATCCAAGACAACTTTGAGGGACTTATGATAAAAAGTACTCTCCATACCCAGAGAAAGAACTGATGATAATGGAATACAGATTGAAGGGTATTTTTTTTTTTAATTTTTTATTTTCTTGAGAGCTTTTTTGGGGAGAGGAGAAGGGGTCTGTTTTCTTTCACAACATAATTATTATGGAAATGTTTTGCATGACTACACATGTATAACCCATATCAAATTGCTTGCATTCTCGGTGGGGATGGGGTAGGGAGGGAAGAGAGGAGAATATTTAAAAACAAATGTTAAAAAACTGTTTTACATATACCTGGGGAAGGGGATAAAATACTAAAATAAATAGTAGCTAGTTAGAAGTGAATTGGACTCCATGTCAGAGGAGATAACCTGGAGGAATAATGCTCTACTCTTCTGCTTATCCTGGAGGATGAGATGTTCCTAAAAAGAATGTTCCAACAAGAAAGGGGAAAAAAGACTTTTGAATTGGAGGGGGTACCAGCCAATGACAAGAGTTTGGGAGAATGTGACACAGAATTTGAGAGGAAGAGGAAGAGAAAAAGGAGAGAGGAAAAACATGGAATCACTAGAACTTTTTTTTTTAACCACTAGATAGAACTTTATGAGACTATTTGACCAAAACCTCTCATTCAAAAATGAGTATGTTGAATTGTCTTGTTGAAGTTAATATATGGAAGAGCAAAGATTCAAATCTAGATCTTTGTACTCCAAATGGAGAATTATGACACATATGTGCTAAAATTCCTTTACTACCTTTTACCCTGCTAGCCATAGGCCATCTCAACTATAATCCTCCCAAACCAAGAGGACCAGTTTTACCAAAATTGTACAATAGACTGTATATAGTCATAGGCATGAATAAGACATGTGCCAGGTGAACTGGTGAAGCACTGACCCTTATCCTGATAAGGACAAAATGCAGGGCAGAGTCGCTCAAGTCTTGTCAGATAAGATAACCAATTTTCACTTTTTATGATGATGTGAGAATAAATACTACTGCTCAAAGAAACTTCTAGGGAATCAATGATAATGCATACTACTCATCTCTTGACAGAGAGATAATGGACTCAAGGTGCAAAATAAGGGTTTTATTTCAGATACAGGCAATGTGGAAATTTTATTTTGCTTAACTATGTGTGTGTTACAAAGGTTATTTTTTATTCCTATTGGTGGGCGTGGAGTACTATAGAAAGGGAGGCAGGAGGAAAAAAAGATAGACTAATGATAAAGGTTTCCAAAAAGAGAAAAAGAAATAAAATGAAAATAAAGGAAAAAATCACTAAAGCATTTTTAATACATAAAAGATCACAGAAGACCAGAAGGAATCACAGATAACCAGGAAAGCTTTGAAAGTTATATATTGAACTTATTATATATTAAAAAAGAAAATAATATAACAAGGATTCAGAATTTCATATACAATACTCTTTTTCACATATACGTATATGTATATGTTCATTTTATTTGTTGTTTATTAAGTTCAGAAAAAAATAAAGCAAAACTTCTAAGTATTAAATCCAGAGCAGGACACCAAGGGCCTTGAGGCCACAGATGGTATTTTCATTACTTCTAATGACTGAAGGTCATACATATTTTAAAAGAAAAAAGAGGTGATGAGATATGAACAGCTGGCTAAAAAATGGTTTGGGGAAATGAAATTTGGCTTTCTGGACCATTCTAATTAAGATACAGGAATTATGGGGTTTGGACCAGGGACTCAGTGTATGTAATGGGAGCTAACAAGAATGGATTTGTCTGAAGACTCACTGGTTTTAACCAACAGACTTTTTAAAATGGAAATTTAGGAGGGGAATGGAAAGGGAGGAGAACTTTACACAAACGCCAAGCCAAACCAGACACTCATGAGATGATAGCCCTGCCTTTTAGACTCCTTTGAAGGAGTTCTCTGGATGGCTTCCTGCTGGCTCCAGTAGCAATTTCTTGAAGAAAGATGTCCAAGCAGCTGGAGTAAGGAGTATAGGATGCCTGAGTAGCCCTAAGACTTAATGGTGTATGAGGAATACTGAATAATATTATAGAGCAAAGTTATACATACATACATATATATATACACACACATATACATATGTGTATATATATATAACAAAATGCTAATACATATATACACACACACATATACATATATTAGCATTTTAAATAAGGATTTGCAAGAAATATATATATTTTTTCACATATATATATTAGCATTTTAAATAATGATTTGCAAGAAGTAAACATTCTTACTAAATTCACCAGTGAGTTTTTTATTCTTTATACAAACACTCTTTTAAGTCTCTCTACCATTCCTTTGACCAGGCTAGACTCCATCCAATAAACATTTATTAAGCACCTAGCATGTTCAAGGCATTGTACTAAGCACCCTGCACCCAATTAATAAAAAGAAAGACAATTCATGTCTTCAAGGAGATTACAATCTAATGGGGAGAGGCAACATACAAAAGATGGTAGGAAATGAAATGGGGGAGACCAGACAGTACCTGGCTTGAGGACCTATTATTCCATGAAGTTGAAACCAAGCAGAGCAGCAGACACAGAGTGGAAGTGAGTCCAAAAATTCGGTTTCTTTATTCTATAAAGAAAGACATTGGGAGGAGTTTGGTGCTCCACCCTTTAGCCTTGGAATTAGAGAGTAGAGGAGGCTGAGGGAGGTGGTTTCAATCAAAATTTGAATTAGTTAGCAGCAAAATGATAAAATTAGAAGTGATGAGTTTAACCTGGGAGGGGCATCTTCTTTCTTGGACTTGAAACCAGGAAAGGCAGCAGATGTAGAATGGAGTGCCTGGAATTGTCTCTTTCCTCACTACACTTGTTAAAATCCCTAGTTCCTCTTTAAAATTTTGTTTAGTCTTCACATTCCACACGAGACCTTTCTTGCTCTTCTCTCCACCACCAAGTTCCAATGCTTTCTCTTTTGAAAGTTAACTTTTTATTTTACACACACACACACACACACACACACACACACACACACACACTTTGTGCTATAAAGGAACTCACTGTCCAAGGCAGGGGAGAGATGCCAGTGAGAAAACCTGCAAATAGCTATGTACAAAAAATATATTGTGCCTAATCTCAGAGGGAAAACACTAAAATTAAAAAAGACTGGGAAAGCCTTCTTATAGAAGGTGGACTTTAGCTAAGAGCTGAAGGAAGCCAAAAGGCAGAGGTGAGGAGGGAGAGAATTGAAGGCATGGGGGACAACTAGAGTTGGGAAAGGAAGGGAAGAGAATAAACATTTATATAGTTCCTATGTGCTAAATAGTTTTTAGTTTTTAATATTATCTCATTTGATCCTCATAGCAACCCAAGAAGTAGATGCTATTATTATCTCCATTTTACAGTTGAGGAAACTGAGGCACAAACAGATTAAATGACTTGTCCAGGGTCACATAATTAGTGAGAAGAGGTCCCAGGGCAGAGCCCATGGGAAGTGCCCAGGCATGACCTGGATGAAGATCTAATAAAGAAATCTTATAATGAGTGGTCCAAAAGATAGGGGGATTACACGGAGAGAAGACAGTGTCAAGAAAGAATGATCTGAAGACTATCAAAGACTACAGAGAGATCCAGGAGAATGTGGAGTAAGAAAAGGCCAGGCGATCTGGCAGTGAACAGACTTCTGGTAACTTTGGGGAGAGCAGCTTCAGGAAGCCATTTTTCAGAGTGCAAGGAGAGCTAAGGAATGAAGAAATGAAAAGATGGAAGAGAAAAGCTAGGTTGTTACTCATGGAGCATGAATTCTAAAGAACATAGTAGAAGGATAGGTAGTTTTAGTGTGAGATTCCGGTGGAAATAGGTTGATGGGAATAAAGAAGTGGTCAATTGCAGTGTAGGGCTAAAAAAAAGGATCTGAACAATGGTAGCCAGGGGACCAATATCACTGGGATGTGGAGGGATATATGAGATGGGAGTATATTAATCACTGAGAAATGGGTTGTAGATTATCACTGTCCATAGTAGTTCAACTTGAAGGTGGAGTTAGCAAAATGGATAGCTATATATAGCTGGGAAGAGATGGGGGTAACAGACTGCACTAATCTGGAGTTATGGGACTGGGTAGAGTGCCTAGACCTGGAAAGAGAGCAATTGAAATTGAGATTCAAAAAGAACTGAGGAAGATGCACCCTTGCTAATAAGGTTGAATTTAATGAGGATAAAGGCAAAGTATTTTACTTGGATTGAAAAACACTCAACTACACATACAGATTGAAGAAGATGAAGATAGAATCCATGCCAAAAATCCCTGGGGATTTTGGTGGATTACCTGTACAAGTCAAAGGTAACTGAGCTAAGGGAATCTTGTTCCTGCATTAACAGAAGTTGAGTAAAAAAAAACACCACAACACTCTGTCCTGCTCAGACAATACCTGATGGGTTTAATATTAAGTTTTGGGGAGTCATATTTGGGGAAAGACATTGACAATCTGGAGCCCAATGAGGAAGATGGCCAGAATGGAGGCAGACCAGTATAAGGGAAAGAAGACCTTGATTTAAATTCTCATCCTGATGGCTTCTTGATGGCTGCATATTCTTAAACCTCTGAAATCCTCGTTTTCTTCATCCACAAGATGAGGGGGGTGAATTAAAGGCTTTTAAAGATTCCTTCAACCTCTAGATCAATGATCTTATCTTGAAGTTAATTGGGTAGAACAATGGATAGTGCTGGACCTAAAGTCAAGAGACTTTGGATTCAAATATAACCTCAGATACTTTACAAGTTTTGTGACTTTTGGGTGTCACTTAAGCCCCCGTGTATCTCAATTTCCTCAACTGTAAAATAGGAATAAAAATAGCACCTGCTTCCCAGGATTGTTATAAGGATCAAATGAAATATTTGTAAAATGTTTGGCATACTATCTGACATATAGTAGGTACTACGGGATGCTAGCTGTTGGTAGTTCTTACTATGACCATGTTTTATGGGGATCTGTTGAAGGATCTTGGACTGTTTAACTTGGAGAAAGGGAAGAATTCATTACTATCAAACCTCAGTGTAAAAATGGTAATATTAATAGCATCTAGTTCAGGATTGTTGTGAGGGAAAAATAAAATAATATTTGTAAAATACTCAGCCCAGTGCCTGGCACATAGTAAACACTTTATAATATTATTGTATTATTATTATTATCTACCAATGGTTCCAGATGAATAAGGCAACAGGACTTGTACTAAACCTTTTGCTATTTGATGAGTCTGAGCCTGGCCATGCTAACTGACACATTAGCCATATTATCTCTTACTCCAAATAATCAGCAAAAAGATCATTTTCAGCTTGGCATTGAAAATGCAGTGTCAGAATATACCACATCCCCAAAGCTGGGGAAGGGCACCTAAGGAAGTCCTACAGAAACCCTAGGAGAAAGTGCTGACCACAGTTAGAGGAAGTCTTACAGTGGGAGGAAGTTTTGCTTTAAGTAAATCCACAAAAAGAAAACTAAAATAAAGAAGTCTTCATGGCCACTAGTCTGAGGCAGGGACAGAAAGGACAGCAGCCAGAACCTGTGACAGTGTTTTCTGTTTTTGGTTCCAGGCAAGCCCACATCCTGGGAGATGATACCTTCATCAGTGTCAACATCAGTTGGCCTTAACCTTCCATCTGAAAACCCTCTTTGGGCCTCCTAGAATCCTTAACTTCTTAATTATTAGCATCTTTCCCATCCCAGATGTATTTACTATCCTAAGAGTGTAAAGCCCTTTAAGTGTTTGCAATCTAATCTGAAGATGGATTGTAATCTCCTTGAGGGCAGAGGCAATTTTTTTGTTCTATTTGAATTCTTTTTGAATTTTGAATTTTTTTGAATTGAATTTTGAATTATTTTAAGAAGATTCTGAACATCACTTAGCAGAATAAGACACCAGATACCGAGGTCCTTTCCGGAATTAAACTGCCAAGCATTCAAATTCTGCTGCAAAGAGCACAGTTTTATTGGGCTGGCCACATTGTTCGAAGGCCAAATTTATGCTTGCCAAAAAGACTATTTTATGGAGAACTCATACAGGCCAAGCACTCACATAGTGGTTAGGAAAAGCAAGGATACTCTCAAGGTCTCTCTTAAGAACTTCTAAATTGATTATATGATGGGACACCTTGGTACAGGACTGTCTAGCATCATCAGAGAAGGTGCTCTGCTCTATGAGCAAAGCAGAATTGAATTAGTCCAAAGAAACACCAGATGTGCAAAGTTAGAGAGAAGCACTCCAAATGTTCATAGGGAGTATTTGTATCCAACCTGTGGTAGAGCATCTGTAGCTCCTGTTGGTCTGATCAGTCATAGTTGGATACACTGTAACTTTAACATAGTGATGTTATTTTAGTCCTTTTTGAGAACAAAGGACAACAACCATCCAATCCTCCCCAGTTCTTAGCACAGTGCCAGTCCCAACTGGGTACTTAATAAATGCTAATTGACTGATTGATTAAAATGAAAACTCTTTTGTTGTTCTGTCATTTCAGTACTCTGGCTCTCTCTGACCCCATTTGGGGTTTTCTTGCTAAAGACACTGAAGTGGTTTGCCATTTCCTTCTCCAACTCATTTTATAGGTGAGGAAACTTGAGCAAGGAGTCTTGCCCACCCAGCTTGTAAGTGTCTGAGGTCCGATTTGAACTCAGGATGATGAATCTTCTTGACTCCAGACCTGATGCTCTATGCACTATGGCTCCACCTAGCTTCCTCTCTCATTCATTCCATCATCTTAAAAAGATAAGAAATAATGAATTTCCTAGTTTTAGTGACAAGAAGTAAGCAACAGGATTCAGTGGAAAGAGCTTGGGATGTAGATTCTGGGATTTCACCACTAGCTTTACCTTTTTATTACCTATGTGGTCTAAGATAAGCTATTTCCCTTCTCTGCTCCTCAATTTCCTCATCTACATCACAACCTGTTATGGACTACATCAGAGCTTCTTAAACTTTTTCCAATCTCAACCCCTCTTCAATCAAGAATTTTTTACATGACCCTAAGTACATGGATATACAAATCAAACAAAAAATTTTTTTTTACTCATAACAAATCATAATTTCACAACTCTTACATTCAGTTATGGGACCCCTTATGGGCTTGCAAACCATAGTTTAAAAAGGGAAGGGGGTTAGAGCTTTCCAGTTCTCAATCTATGTGGGAGCAATCCACAACAATCTAAAAATAACCCTTTCTGAGAACATTGCTGTTGGATAGTTTGGAAATCACTTAAGGCAGGGCTTCTTAATTTAAATGTCTCTGGTCAGATTTCAAATGGTCTGAGAACTTAGATGGGAAAAACATAAAATTACATCTTTAATTATACTAATTTTTGGTTTCCTTTGCAAAATTCATTTGAAAATATGATTCTGGAGAGTATGTACTCTTTACCAGATAACCAAAGGAGTCTATGATATCAACCCCCCCAAAAAGAGTTAAGAACTGCTAATCTAAGGAAACTGAATTTCAGAAAGACTTGCCTAGAATTATATGACTAGTAACAGTGACAGAACCAAACAACCTCGAATACAAGTCCAGGTATCTCTCCAAATCACCAGTCTTTCTTATAATAATTCACATAACTAATTTATCCATATTTGATATCATAACCTATTTTTCTCAGAATAAGTTAAATGTACACACGTATTCCTGGATGTCCTGAGATGAAACTGTGAAATAAGCAAAGTTTGGAGCCCACCCCAGCCTGCCATTTCCATACCCCTTTTCCTCCAAAGAAGTATTTACCCCACCCCCATACCTCATATCCCATAACTTGATACCTTTGGGTTAAGTATCTTTCCCTTAACAAAAACTTATTCTGGAAAAAAGATCTGACAAATACCTTTCCACTGAGGCATAAATAACTGATTAGGCTTAATGAGTTGTCTCTGCTAGATAACATATCATAACATACCTGGGCAAGATTTTTCAGGTCAAGGGATGAATTTTCATTTATGAAAAATTTTAAATAAGCCAGCTAATATTTGGGAATATATTTCTTAGGTCAAGTAAGCATTCTTGAACCATTAAAACCATGCTACATAGATAGCAAGGCAGTCTTGGTATGCTATTTTTATTGTGATTATTAGCATTATTATTGGTAATTATTCATATTATTAGTAATTATTATTGGTTTGTTGTTGTTATTCTTTTCTTCTTGTTAGATGAAGTTGATCCCCAAGACAAGCTGCAATCCTGCTATTATTCTTCTTCACTGGAAAGCTAGATGATTCAGTGGATAGAGCACTAACTATTCCTATTCCTCCATGATTTTGATTTCTTCTACTGTCTCCATATTTTGAAAGTTTTCTAATCCAAATATCTTAATGCAATAGTGTCAAATATATAGTTTCACTCTTTTGAATGCACCAGAACCAGATATAAATAAGAAATATTTAACAAAATAAATAAAAATGTAATGGAACATAAATAATGTTAACGTGTGGTTTTCTAAGTCAATATATGGGCTGTAGGGATCCTTATGTATGATTTAGCAGTCCTCATGCTATGTGAGTCTAAAACTATTGATTAGAGCTCAGAAATATTTGATATGATAACATCTATTAAAATATAATTTTTGGAAAGTGTAAGGATCAATGTACTTGTTCATTGTTCAGTTCTTTCAGTTGTGTCCCTGTTCAGATTTTTCTTGAAAAAAGATTCTATAGTAGTTTTCCATATCCTTCTCTAACTCATTTTATAGATGAGTAAACTGAGGTAAATGGAGTTAAATGACTTGTCCAGGCTCACACAGCTAGCAAGGGTCTGAGGACATATTTGAACTCAGGAAGATGAGTCTTCCTGACTTCAGGCTAAGAGCTCTAATCACTTAGCTGCCCATCCATGTTCTCTCTGGGCAATTATTGGGTAAAAGTTTTGTCTTTGATATTCTAGTTCTAGTTCTAGTACAATTGATTAGTTGTAGTCTCTCTTGGTAGTATGGAGTTTTGTTATTTATCAATACATGAAAGATAGTGGGCTTCTAATGTATGACTCTAGTCTCCAAGTTATACTTTTGGAGGTTTTCAGAAACGCTTGGATTATTCAGACTTTTAGTGATATGTTTCAGTGATATATGACTTCTTTTTTTTTTTTTACATAAACTGCATTGATCACTAAATTCAGGCTCTATGAGGATGAGCCTTCTATAATTTTCTGCGTCAATAGCATGGTGCCAAATTTCCAGAAACCCTTCCATTTCCATAAACAAATAACAGTCATTTGTTGGATGCTTTTTTTGTGAAATACTGTGACCTGAATTAATGCAGATATTACTCATGGAGGGTGTATTTTTATTTTTTGAACTTTATTTATTTTTAATACACATTGCTTTATGAATCATGTTGATAGAAAAAAAATCAGAACAAAAGAGAAAAACCGCAAGAGAAAAAAAAAAAAAAAGAAGTGAACATAGCATGTGCTGATTGACATTCAGTCTCCACAGTTTTTTTCTGGATGCAGAGGGCATTTTCTGTCCAAACTCTATTGGGATTGCTTTGGATCACTGAACCACCAACAAGAACCAAGCCTTTCATAGTTGATCATCACATATTCTTGTTGTTATAGTGTACAATGTATTCCTGGTTCTGCTTGTCTCATTCAGCATCAGTTCATGTAAATCTCTCCAGGCCTTTCTAAAATCGGCTTGTTGATCATTTTTTTTTGGAGAACAATAATATTCCTTTACCTTCATGTACCACAAGTTGGTCAGTCATTCCTCAATTGATGGACATGTACTCTTTTTCCATTTCTTTACTACCACAAAAAGAACTGCTACAAATATTAGTAATTATTGTTGTTGTTATGATTCTTCTTGTTATTATTGCTATTATTATTCTTCACTAGGAAGCTAGATGGTTCAGTGGATAGAGCACTCGAGATCCTTCCTCCAGATCCAGTAATAGCACTGTTGGGTCAAAGGATATACATAGTTTTATAGTCCTTTGGGTATAGTTCTAAATTGCTCTCTAGAATAGTTGGATCATTTCATAACTCCACCAACAATGCATTAGTGTCCCATTTTCCCCACATCACCTCCAATATTTATAATTATCTTTTCCTGTCATCTTGACCAATCTGAGAGGTATGAAGTGATACCTCAGAGTTGATTTAATTTGCATTCTCTAATCAATAGTGATTTGGAGCAATTTTTCATATGACTATAGATGATTGAAAATAGTCTGTTTATATCCTTTGATCAGTTATCAACTGGGGAATGACTTGTATTTTTAAAAATTTGATACAGTTCAATCATCTGTAAAGATTTTTTCCCAGCTTTGTACTTCCCTTTTAATCTTGTTTTTGTTGGTTTTGTTTGTGAAAATCTTTTTAATTCAATGCAATCAAATTTGTCCATTTTGCCTTTTATAATGTTCTCTAGTTCTTCTTTGGTCATAAATTTTTTCATGAAGGGTATTTCAATTCCATTTTAAAATCTTAGTCATTTCATTGGCTACTTCTAGAGGTTATTGCTGATGCTGATGTTTCAGAAGCTACTGTTGTTAAGGTAACTGTCATAGAATAAATGGGGCAGCTAAATGGCACCTATCTAGGTAAATAGAGTGCTGGGCTTGGCGTCGGGAAGAATTATCTTCCTAACTTCAAATGTGACGTCAGACACTTAAGTAGCTGTGTGTCCCTAGACAAGTCACTTCACTTTACCCCGATTGACTCAGTTTCTCATATGTAAAAATGAACTGGAGAAGGAAATGGCAAATCCCTTCAGTATCTTTGCCAAGAAAACCTCAAATGGGGTCACAAAAAAGGGCATACCTAAAAAAAAGACTGAACAACAAAGATCATATTGAAAAATATAGAGCAAACCTGGAAAACCTGACATCTTGTAAAAGATTTCATACTCCACTTCTGCAAACACGTCCTTTTTGAAAGATTGTTGATGGCATTTGGGGAATAGAATCTTCCTAGGCTATTCTCTGTCAATTGTCTATATTGGGGATTGAGAGCCAGTCCCAAGTACTTGAGTCCACTTTCCATTATTTATAATAGGCTTCTCAATCCTCTTCCTGGTCATCATTGCCTTTCCTGCAATCACCCAGCTAAATTTGATGGTAACTTCTTTCTTCACACTTAAAAGGGTGCTTCCAGAGCCCCTTCTCTTCTTTGGATCACTATCTGTCACAATGAATATAGTACTGATCCTGGCATCAGGAATTCCTGAGTTCAAATCCAGCTTTAGATACTTACTAGCTATGTGACCTATCAGTCTGTCTCAATTTCCCCATCTATAATATCATAATGTCACTTACTTCCCAGGGTTGGCAGGAAGATCTTTACTTTGTAAAGAGTGTCTGGAACATAGTAAGTGCTTAAAAATGCACGTTCCCTCCCTCTTCTTTCCTTCTCCTATCTTTGTTGTCTGTACTAATAAGGACACAAATTGACTAACTGTATTTAAACTTTATTCTCTACTATTATCCAGTATAGAGTCAGAGAATCAAGAGTTGACCTAGTAATAAGAAAATCTATGGTCTTTTAAGTGATAGGAGCACATTTTAATGTTAGTTATCCCTCAGTATTTTTAATGGCTCAAGGCATATATATATATATATATATATATATTTTTTTTATTTAATAGCCTTTTATTTACAGGATATATACATGGGTAACTTTACAGCATTAACAATTGCCAAACCTCTAGTTCCAATTTTTCACCTCTTACCCCCCCCCACCCCCTCCCCTAGATGGCAGGATGATCAGTAGATGTTAAATATATTAAAATATAAATAAGATACACAATAAGTATACCTGACTAAAACGTTATTTTGCTGTAGAAAAAGAATCAGACTCTGAAATATTGTACAATTAGCTTGTGAAGGAAATCAAAAATGCAGGTGGGCATAAATATAGGGATTGGGAATTATGTAATGGTTTTTAGTCATCTCCCAGAGTTCTTTTTCTGGGCATAGCTAGTTCAGTTCATTACTGCTCCATTAGAAATGATTTGGTTGATCTCGTTGCTGAGGATGGCCTGGTCCATCAGAACTGGTCATCATATAGTATTGTTGTTGAAGTATATAATGATCTCCTGGTCCTGCTCATTTCACTCAGCATCAGTTCGTGTAAGTCTCTCCAGGCCTTTCTGAAATCATCCTGTTGGTCATTTCTTACAGAACAGTAATATTCCATAATTTTCATATACCACAATTTATTCAGCCATTCTCCAACTGATGGACATCCATTCAGTTTCCAGTTTCTAGCCACTACAAAAAGGGCTGCCACAAACATTCGTGCACATACAGGTCCCTTTCCCTTCTTTATAATCTCTTTGGGATATAATCCCAGTAGTAACACTGCTGGATCAAAGGGTATGCACAGTTTGATAACTTTTTGAGCATAGTTCCAAACTACTCTCCAAAATGGTTGGATTCGTTCACAACTCCACCAACAATGCATCAATGTCCCAGTTTTCCCACATCCCCTCCAACAATCATCATTATTTTTTCCTGTCATCTTAGCCAATCTGACAGGTGTGTAGTGGTATCTTAGAGTTGTCTTAATTTGCATTTCTCTGATTAATAATAACTTGGAGCATCTTTTCATATGACTAGAAATAGTTTCAATTTCTTCATCTGAGAATTGTCTGTTCATATCTCAAGGCATATATTTTTATAATAAATCTCCTCCACCATGTCCTACTCCAAATGCCTCATCATCTGATGGAATAAACCTTTAATTCTCAAAGGCTAGGCCAGTGCTTTACAAGGGAGTTCTAACATGTTGGATCAACAGATCAACTCTGTTTTTCAAATGCTAATGTAACAACCTACCAGGCACATAATCAAAAGGGTGATTACTTGTGGAACTTTAGGGAAAACATGAGGAAAAGTAGTCCAGGATGGGCAAGCATGAATGTGTGATATCAAAGAAGAGAATTCCCAAATCAATGATAGTTTGATAGATTTAGAGCTGGAATGATCTCAGAGGTCATCTAATTTAACTCTTGCATTTTACGGATGGAAAAACTAAAGTCCAGAAAAATAATGACTTGCCCCAAATCACACAAGCATCAAGTAGCAGAATTAAAATTTGAACTCAGATCTTTGAATCCCACATTCAACAATTATCCCACTATACTTTCCAATTGCCTTTAAGTCTAATTTTTGTTTTCTCATCTATATTATTGTAACAGTGTAATATACACTTTCTGTCTCTCCAAAAACTTGTCTGCATGAACTTCCTCTTGTAATTTTCCTCAATTATCATGTAACTCCTCCATTCATAAACTTTCTATGACTCTATCTCCTGATAAAGAAAGCGAACATTACTGATGCTGGCATTTAAGGTTTCTTTGTAATCTGACTCCAACCATTCTGTCTATATTCCTATGTATTCCACATCTTAGCCAAACGTGTTCTCTCTCTCTGTCTCTTTCTATCTCTGTCTCTCTGTCTCTCTCTGTCTGTGTGTGTGTGTGTGTGTGTCTGTCTGTCTGTCTATCTCTCTTTTCCAACTCATACCTTCCTCTATTTCTGTCTATGCCTTTAATCACACTATCCCCCATAGCTAGAATGAATGCCTTTCATTCTCAAATCTCTGTATTATAACCCTTTGATTTCTTCAAGAATCATCCTCCATAGGTTCTTCAAGAACCTATTGCCTCCTCCATAAAGCTTTCCCAGGCCCTTTCCCTTTTCCCTCCTAGTACTCCACCTTTTTCACCCTCCCTTATAATTATGAGTATAATTAGACTGGGAACTCCTTGAGAGCAGGAACCATCTTTTGCCTTTCTCTATTCTGAACACTCAGCTTAATACTCTGCACAGAATAAACACTTAACAGATACTTGTTGACTTACTGTGTATATTTCCCATTAGATTGAAAGCAGGGCTCTGTTGTATATTTTTCTCACAAATTTCCATTATATATTTTAAAAGATGTGCTCCTACCAAAAAATAAAAATGAATCATCCCATTGACGCAAAGACCAGACCCAGAATCCTTAAATGAGTCAGTCCTTGTCCTTCTCCCTTGTCCCAATCCCCGTGACAACCCAAAACTATTAGAGGTACAATTTTATTCTCCATATTTGCTTATTTAAAAAAAAATCAACAAGATGGTAAAAGCCCTAAACAAGGGACCATCACATATTAGAGTGAAAGCTCTCTATGGCTTGAGTACATTGGGTTTATTGTATTAGCACAATATTAGATTAAATATTCAACATTATAAAAGCATCAGGCATTTATGGAGACAGAGGTTTCCAGGCACAGCTAATGGACATTTTCAGAAATAGAGTGTATCTAATGCCAATTTTTAGATACATTTCTTAGAACTGAGAGCCTGTTCAGTGTTTTTCCTCTCTCAAAAAAATGAACAAAACAATAAGCTTGAACATCTAATTGGTGAAAATTGCAGAAAAGCAAACTTTGGCTTAATGACAGGAAAACTTTCCTGACTTTTAAAGCTACCCAGGCTGCTTTAGGAGCTATTGAGCCCCTCAACAAAGGTTTTCAGACAAAAATAAAATGTCAAATAATTATCACAGAAGGGATGCCATCTTGGCTATGGGTAGGACTATATGATTGATGACGTCCCCTCCATCTCTAATATTCCGTGGCTCTGTAGAATATATAAGAAATGACAAATATGAAGAATACAAAGATACCAGGTGAAGAAAACCATTTAATTCCACAGATCTTTAGAGGTCTATTATTTACAAGACTCTGCTAAGCACAACAGATACTAAGACAAAAATGAAATAATCTCTATCCTCAAGAAGCTTGCATTCTAAAGAGAGTGGAAGAAAAACGACATAATATGCACACAAATAAATACAAAGTTAGTTTAGAAAAAAAATAGCAATAGTATACACACACTGAATACCACTCTGTAAAAAACAAAATTAAGAATGGCAAAGGCAACCCAATCTGAAAAAAGCCACAAAAGAAAAAGAGATCTAGAGGTAGCAGGAGTGTCAATAGAGTGATTTAGTGACTGAGTCACAAAAGTTATTATCTTTTTTTTTAAAGGCAAATTTCAAACAATGAGTTTGTAGTTTTATCTATGATCAGAAGCACAGAATTTTGGAGTTAAAAGGAACCTCAGAGATCATCTAGTGCAGGGGTTCTTAAATGGGTTTTGTCTCATAGATTCTCCAGTGACATTCTGGGGAAACTGAGACAACCCTTCTCAAGATCATGTTTTTAAAGTTACAGAGGATTACCGAGGAAACAAATTATGTTGAAATGTTATTATCAATTTTTTTTAAAACAAGGTCATTCTTCCCAGTTTAAGAACTCCTGGATTCCAGTACAACCCATACCTGAAAAAGAATCCCATTGAAACAATGAAGATTTCCATTGGGCAATGTGTATGTGTACTCAGATGCTTGTTTTTATTGATTTGGTTTAATTGCATAGTTAATCAGTGTCCTAATATGTTCTAGAGCAGAGAGATGGAAATAAAGACAAAAAATACATCCTCAAGAAGTTTATAATCTACTTGTGGAAGGGGGATAAAACATATTCACTAATGAATACAGTACCCCTACATCACAAAAGTCAGGGTGAAATCTGCAGAACAGGACAGGAATCTTTGGCATATTTTGATATTATAACTGTATTTAAAAATACCCTTTCTATATCCCTTCTTCTTAAAGATGTCTTTTCAGGCATGGTCACAGCCTCTATGTAATCCTTGAATTAGAATACACCAATGAGTCCTGCCCTGTAGACATCTGTTTTAGTCATACTCCTTGGATAAAGGGGTACATAAATAAATATGAGATCACACAAGAAAAAAGTGCAAAGTACATAAGTGAGGAAGCAAGACAGACTTCATGGAGAAGTCGCACCTTAGTTAAGCCTAAAATAAGGAAAGAACTCTAAAAGATGGGAGTGAGAAGATCTCTGTCAGGCTGACTTTGGGGCACAGCAAGTATTACATAGTTAAGTCTGGGTTTTACAAATGATGATGATGATGATATTGATGATGCTGAGAGTGACAGTATATAATAGGCTTGAACACTCTTCTTAAAGGCAAACCTTATTAACTAACAGGATATCTAGGTGATGCAGTGTATAAAGTGCTGAGTCTGGAGTAAATAAGACATCTTTGTGAGTTCAAATATGGCCTTTGACACATTCTAGATGGGAACCGAGTAAGTCATTGGGCTCTACTTTTAGAACCTCAGGACAAAGGATTTTATAGTTGGAAGTAAAGCTTGGAGATGATCCAGCCTAATCCCCTTAATTCCTTTCAAAAAGCTTTTCATATATTGTATTTGTATCTTGAGGCAGCTAGGTGGGGCATTGGATACAATGCCAAGCTTGGAGTCTGAAAGACCTGAGTTCGAATACAGTCTCAGAAACTTCCTAGCTGTGTCACTGTAGGCAAGTCAAAACCCTCTTTGCCTCAGTTTGCTCATCTATAAAATGGAGTGGAGAAGAAAATGGTAAATCACTGTAGTATCCTTGCCAAGAAAACCCCAAATGGGATCACAAAAAGTTGGACATGAATGAAAAAAACAACTGAACAACAGCAACAAAATTCACACCATGCTCACCTCCATTCCATCTCAAGTTCCCTGGCTTCTTTTTTCAAGCCACAGTTATCATCCCACCTTCTGCAAAAATCATTCTTGGTCCCTCCAGCTGCTCAGGACTTCCTTCTGAGATGATCTTCCATTTACACAGTATACACAGATGTTCTACATGCAGATTTATCTGTCTGCTGTCTACTCCATTAGAACGTGAGTTCCTTAAGAGCAGGGATCATGTATTTATATTTCTTTATATCTTCAGAATTTGCACAGTGCCTGGCACAGAGTAAGTGTAATAATAAATGCTCGTTAACTGATTCTGAAGGTTCATAGCTTTTCTCCATCCATTCCAGCCTCCAAGTCTCTTTCAAACACCAAGTAGATGAATGGATGAGATGACCAGAAGATGAGGATGAGGTATTAGAGAAGAAACTACAAATGAAAAAGTAAGAGGTTAAACCCATTCTCATAAAATGACTATTTAGTTCAACATTTATTTGCCTTGAAAGCACTTTCAAGTTTATCAGGAATAAATTCAGAGGGCTCTAAACTCAGGGTAAAAGTAGAATTTATGTATTGTTCTTTCACTGTTATATAAAAAAAATTATAGCTCCTTCCTTTTGAGAATGAATCTGGTTCTAGGTTTAAGGTTAGAAATTAGAGGGGTCAGGCAAACTTGCCGAAGTTAACAAAGCAAAAGTGACTGCTTTGACTGCGGCAAGTCAAGTTGATTTAAGTAACTCTAGGTAAGGAAGCCTGAAGGATACAAAATGTGGTTGATGTACATGGTCGGGGAGGTGACATCTTACACTGATATAAAAATGGGGGGATCTATTCCAGGTAATAGGGAGCAGTGTGATTAAAGGCACAGACACAGGAAAAAAAGGAAAATGGGATCGAGGATGAGAATATTTCAATTGAGCTATTCCTAAAGTGGAGTGGTTTAAACAAAGTGGGTTGAAATCAACTTATAGAGGACCTAGAATGGCAGGATTAGAAGTTAATGTTTCCACTAATGAGAACCTTGAGGCTCAAAAAGATCAACATGGTTAGGTAGTACATTTTTAAAATGGTGAATCAGATTAATTGACTCTGAGTCCAGTAGGCTTACCACTACCCCAAGCTGGTTCCCATCGTAGATGATTCAATTCAATTTAATTGATATGTGAGGAAAGTGAGGTCTAAAAACAAATAAATGACTTGTACACTAATACCAAGTGAATTACTAACAGAATTGAGATTTAGAACTCAGGTCCTCCGATCCCCAATCCAGTCATTTTCTCACTATATCCCATTCGTTGTGTGTCAAGTTAATAAGTGGGTTTCTGTAAGCCATACGTCAAATTAGTCTCATCACTTTATAGTCTTAATCCCTTTCTTTAGATTAAAAACCTGTACTGACTAAAATGCTCTTCCATCTATATTCAATGTCTCAACAAACCTAGGTGTAGTACCATAGTGATTCTCATTAATATTCCACAAATCGGGGGCTGAGTTCTTTATTCTTATGATCCTCACAACAATGCCAGTAAGAAAACATTGAAGATATTTTGATCATCCCCATTTTATAGTTGAGAAAACAGAAGCTCTGAGAAGTTTAGATGGTTTAGCATCAGAGGCAAAAATAGAATCCAAGTCTCCTTTAACTCCTAATTTTCTATTATAGCATGCTTCCTACAAGGTCAAGAATGGTGTGACCTTTCAAGCTGCATCCCTAGCACAGTGTTTAATTCATATTTTTCAAATGGTTGGGTGGGAAGAGACACCTCCTGGTGCCCCTCAAAATATCTGGGTATTTTACCACCAACTTATATCTAAGATTGGCCATATAGGTTTATATCCAATCATCTTACAAGCTTCCTGTTGTGCTATTTCCTACCTGTCACTTAAATTGTCTGGGCTTCTATTTTCTTATCTATAAAATGGGAAGGATTTCAAACAAAAGTTAGATGATCATTTATCAGGTAAGGTAGACACACCACAAGTATTTACTAAGCATTTATTATGTGCCAAACACTGGATCAAGTACATAGGCATGTGAAGCACATTAATTAGGGTGACCACCAAGAGAGTTTTATTTTTAAATTTTTCTTTGAGGCAAAAATCGATCGCTCCATTTTGTGTCCATCATAAAGTACGTGCTTTTTGTTCCTCAAAAGACTAAAGAAACGAAAATTGATTTTAAAATTAATAATGAAATTTTGCTTGAAACATAAACTTTTAAAATGAAATGCAATATATTTCTACCATGTTTAACATATATTGGACTACTTGCCCTCTAGGGGAAGGCTTGGAGGGAAAATTGGAACACAAAGTTTTGCAAGGGCTAATGTTAAAGAATTGTCCGTGTATATGTTTTGAAAAATAAAAAACTGTAATAAAAATGAAATGCAAAATATCATATTTTTAACTGTCATTAGGGGGAAATAAAATATAAAAAAGAAAAAATAACTTTTTTTTTAAACATTAGGGTTTTTGTGGTTAGGACAGTTAGGCAGCATAATAGAGTGTCGGGACTGAAGTTAGTAACACTCACTTTCCTGGTGTGACTCTGGACAAGTTACTTAACACTGTTTCCCTCAGTTTCCTCATCTGTAAAATGAGATGGAGAAGGAAATGGTAAACCTGTAACTCCAGCATCTTTGCCAAGAAAAATCTCAAATAGGGTCACGCAACTGAAATGGATCAACAACAACAACAACAAAACTGCATGCTCAGGCACATCCAGGATGCCTCTATACATACCTATAAACATATATGTTGTAGAGAAGATTTCTGTTTGAGTCGGAATGGATAGCTAATGAGATCCTTTCCAAATCCAGGAATCTAGGATCCAGTGACCCACTATGATGCTTCTCCTAATTAGTAATCCTAATTAGCAATCTTAATTATTTTACCATGTCCTTTCCCCCAAAAGAACAGCCACAATTAGACCAAACATCTTCAGTTAAAAATCACATTCTACATATATGCACATAAACACACACACAGAGACAGACAGACACAGAGAGAGAGAAAGAGAGACACACAGAGAGAGACAGACACACACACACAGAGTTAGTTGTTTGGCAAAAGATTCTTTGAAAACAAAACTTATTTGGGATTTAGAATTGAAATTCTAATGGAAATTATAATGAAGAAAATGGAGTCTGGAGTCAAACCACAAATCTCAGCTCATCTCCCTGTTATCTTTCTGTTGCTGACCTTCTGAGCCTCAGTTTCCACCTCTGTATTTTGAGAATGTAAAACTGAACAGTCCCTGGGCTTCCTTCCAGCTCTAAACCCAACAAGCCTATGAATTTTTCAGTATATTCTACAGTCAAATTACTCCTCAAGTGCCATCTTGCAGGCTTTACTGTGGTTAGTCTCAGGCTTGTGGTTTAAATGCCATTGGCTTTTTATTTCTACCCACCACAACCTCCCTAGATAATTTTTTTTTCAAAAATGCTCTTAGAAAAACCAATCATGACAATCACTTTCTTACTAAATCTGTCACTTAGAAAACTTCATTGAGCCTTGATAGAAGTCTTTGGAAAGATACCAATGATCCCTTATCCAGGGTAATGTAAAAGGGATTCCCATTAAAGATATGGCTTCTGCCAGATGGCTTTGTAAGTCCAACTCTAAGATGACGGGATTCTGGGAACTCTCTTAGCTGGGCAGAATTAACAGTAATGGGAAGACACTGCAAAGTGGTAAATTTAGTCTTAATTGAAGCAAAAACTTCATTAAGAATTGCAAAAGTAAAATAGGCTATCTCAGAAGGTAATGGAAAACTCTTCATTGGCGATTCTCAAATAAAGGCTAGATGACCATTTGTCAAATATATCATTATGGAGATTCTTTTGGGTGGTACAGGTTGGGCTGCATGATACCTGGAGTCCCTTCCAAACTCTGAAATCTTACAATTCTGAATATCAAAAGAAGTGGGTTCTTTCCCCAATAGGCATTTAAAGACAAAAAAATCAGTTTTTGTGGCATGGAATTTTAGAATTTTGGTCAGATCTTGGGTATTATCTTGTCTAGGAGTTCTTAACCTGAGGTACACTTGTGATATTTATACATGAACACACACACACACACACACACACATATATATATATATATTTCAATATAATTTTTTGGTAATACTATGGATTTTGATTTAGGCATTTAAAAATATCATTTTAAGAAGTGAGCCATACACTTTAATAAATTACCTAAGAGGCCGAGACCTGCCCCAAAGTTAAAAACCTTAGATTTAATCGAAACCAATCCCCTGTCCCATAAAAAATCCCTACCACAACATAATTGATAAGTGGTCTGGAATACATACAATGAGGGGTGATCCAATGCCTCCAAAGAGTTTTTGAGAAACTCTAAATGTTAGGAAGTTCTTTTATCTTTTTGCAATTTCTATGCATCACTTTCAGTTTTGTTCTCTAGGGTCAAGGAGATCTAGCTGAATTCCTCTTCAATATGGTGGTCCTTCAAGTACATGAACACAGCCATTCTGCCCATTCTTTGCCTTTTCTCTCTGCCCACCTCACTCGTTTTCTCTCTTTCAGATTAAATATCTCAGATTCTTTCCTCTCAAGGCAAGAAGTCAAAGATCCATTAGATGCCAGTTACCCTTTCCTGCTGGAAGAGACATTTTGGTCAGCAAAAATACAATTCTTTCAATAGACAGTATTAATACAATTTCCCATTAGCAAGAAACACCAGCAAATGAAGATGGAAATTCCCTTCCCTCAAAGTAAATGGTCCTCCTCTGGGATAACTCTACCTCATGAAGAGAGTAATAGCCATAGCTGATAAGAAGTGTATGAGGAGCAATTTGTTGCTAATTAGTGTGGCGTTGTTTAAAAAAAAAAGGCTTGAATTTAAAATGCTATCTAAACTCTGTGTATTATGGCTCATGAGCTAATTCAGGTATCATTAGAAACTGACACATTCATCACTTGTGGTAGTCCACTGGTGCAATTTTTTCAGAGTTGAGATTTCTGTGGAAGAAGCAAAGTAGCTAGTAATTATAAAGCAATAGACTATTATTATGGGTACATTTTACTCCATGTAAAGAGTCTTAGCTTGAGACACCCAAAAGGAGATAATAAGGAGAATTCTAAGGATGGAAGGGATGGGGAGAAGTTATTCAAATCAAAATCACCTAGGAAACATGATCTTGGGAAGTTCAGGATAAACCCTCAATTTAGGCAGTTGTGGGAGGATATCATTAAGGTTGGGAAGGGGCTGAGATGATCCTTAAGTCACACAAGGAAGAAAAGAAACAATAATGTCAGTGGATTAGGTTCAATAGAAAGACCATAAACAGTGGAGTCGGAGCACTTGGGTTCAAATCCTCCCTCTTACCCTTATTTGCATGATTTTAGGCAAGTCGTTGAGTTCCCTGGGGTTCAGTTTCCTTATCTGTAAAATGAGGGGATTAGACTATAAAGTTTCTGAGGTCCCTTCTAGTTCTAAATTGATAATTATGGGATCCCTTCCAAGCTCACCCCATACTTCTTAGCTTAGAATAGGCACATCTGGGCTGCATATCTCTGTGGTGACTTTGATCTGAATATTTCCTCATTCCTCCTTTTGGGAGTCTTATGTCAAGTCTCTCTTTCTATGTGAAGGGAAAGATACCACATAAGAAGTCTGCTCTCCCAGTAAAGAATAAGTCTATGTATTTTATAGGGATTATTTATTTTATTTATTTATTACATTATTTATAGGGATTTTTACTTTATTTTTATTTATTCATTATATTATTTATAGGGATTGAGGGCAGAGGATTATTTTGGTTTTCCATAGCTAATTGTTATTTCTCATTGGAGATCTTCAAGCAAGATCTAGATGACCAGTTGTACAAAGGGAATTCTTAAAAACAACACTGTATTTTATTTTATTTTAAAAATGTATTTTAAACTTACATAGGAAACGGGAAAAGAAAAAAATTGCCACGTGCACAACAGAACATGAGAGGATTCAAAATGTAAAGCAATAAATTTCCATTTCAAGAAAGCCTATATAATAAGCACATTATGTTTAGAGCTGTCCATCTTTTCTTTGCTTCTTTGTAGGTTTTTTGTTTTCTTCTATAGACTTTTTACTTTATTTCTTTTTCCTCTTTCCCTTCCCAAAGAAGCCCACAATAAAGCAAAAACATATATGAAATATGTTTCTACACACAAACATATATGTACGTTCTTAAACACACAAATAATTGTACAGATGCTCATGCATATATATATCTATCATCATACAGATATGTGCACATATCCATTCATACACATCTATCTAAGACTATATACTCTACTTGTTTGTCCTGTTTCTCTGAAGATAGATAATATCTTCCTTCATAAGTCCAAGTCTTTCCCCAAAGGGAATTCTTAATCAGGGTAAGTTTGGATGAGATGACAAAATAGATATCAATTAACTCAAAAGCTGGGATTTTCTGGCAATTGAGATTTCAGACAGGATGTGTTTCAAAGAAGAGAGAAGGAAGTACTGAGTATGAGGAGGGGGCTCCAACAGAGCAGAGAAGCCCAGAAGCTCCAAAGTTTTTCTGGATGCCCACATTACTGTAATAAATCATTTTTCTGGCTCACTACTACCAATAGCTCCCAAAGGTCTTTTAGTTCTCCGTTTGTTGTTGTAGTTATGCACCCATGAAAGATGATGTGAAAATGTTTGGGTAAAACTCATTTGGCTTTATAATCATAAACAGGCCTAAGTGAAGAGAAGCATTTGGCCATCAGCAGCCCTTTTAGTGGTCTGTAATTTACGGCAACAGTTGTTTTGACCGTCTATGTAAAATGGTATCTGCCACCTTCTATTTGGTTTATCGTTTTTCCTAATAATTTCAGTGCATTTGCTTTTCAATTTTATTCATTGGCAACTCACAGTCAATTTTCTCTGAGGCACAGTATGCTCAAAATATCCTTCAGTATGAAAGCGGCTGGTTAGAGCAAATGCATATCCTTCCATCAGTAAGTGCGTCACTAAGTAACCTTAGAGAGAACGCAGAATTTAGCCTAACAGGACCACCGGTAATCTACGTTTAGCGTTTATCAAGAGCTCACATCCTAAACCATTTTAATTGCTCTGTCAAGGAAGGAACTTTAGATGGAAATTAGATAAATCCGTTTTATTCTCTTTGGGAAAACTTTTCTTTCTACACAGCTTTACAGTCAATCCTGCCTTGGGGACTGGAAGAAGGTTTCACTGTCCTCCAAGGATAGAAAATACTTAAGGGAAAGCAGCAGTTATAAAGCAAGGTGGTTTTGAATCTGCTTTGATTAGTTTCATTGATGGTGGGAATTTGAATTGGAGAGTGATGGATTTGGAGGCAGTCCTCCCCGACCCCTGCCTATAAATGCACTTTTCTCTCTTAGAATCTCAAGATTCTTTCGAAGCTCAGCCCAAGGACAACCTACATGAAAAACTTCCTGATGCCAATTCTTCCCCTAAAAAATAACCTTATGCTTAACTTGTCTATGCCTATATGTGTGTGTGCTCTCTCCCCTCCTAATAGAATGCAGAGACCTTAAGGGCAAGTATTATTTCATTTTGTGTGTGTTTTTATCCGAAGAACCAAGATTATAACTAAGTGATTGAGTGACAAGGAAAGGAAGGAAGAGAAGGAAAGAAGGGAAGGGAGGAAGGAAGGAAAGAAGGAAGGAAGGAAGAAAGGAAGGAAGGAAGGAAGGAAGGAAGGAAGGAAGTAAGGAAGGAAAGAAGGAAGAACCTTCTCACCATTGGGAGAACAAAGTACACATTTTCAGAGGGATGTTCCAGGTTAAGAAGATTGAAGGGATGGTTGGATGTTCTAAGATAGCAGGTGGAAGTGAGGGCATGTTGGATGAGCTCTCCTCTCAAGTCCCTTCTAGGTCTGCCCCATTCTTGTCAAAACACACCCTATTACTTATTTATTTATTTATTTAATATTTTTTTCCCAAGTATATTCAAAACAATTTTTTAAAAAGATTTTTGTTTTTAAGATTTTTGAGTTCTAGGTTCTGTCTCTTTTCTCCATCCACAATTAAGAAACTACATGTGAGGTTATGTAAAACATTACCATAAAAGTCAAACTGTGAAAGAAAACATAGATCTCCCACCCTAATGAAAATAAAAACTCTCAAGAAAAATTAAGTTAATTATAAAGAGAGTGAAAGAGAAATAGAGAATGCTTTGATCTGTATTCAGATACAATCAGTTTCTTCTCTGGGTATGGATAGGATTTTTCATCATAAGTCCTTCAGGGTAGTTGTGGATGATTGTACTGCTGAGAATAACAGTCATTTATAGCTGGTCATCTCAGAACATTGTTATTACTTTATATACAGTATATTTCACTTTGTTGATGGAGGATTTTCCAGGTCATTTTTTTTTTCTGAGAGCATCCTGCTCATCATTTCCTAAAGAACAATAATATTCCATTGCTTTAATTTTTTTTTTTACAATTATTATTGCTAATAGTATTTCCCCCATTTATTCTCTCTCCTTTTATCCTGTCCCTCCTCAAAAGTGTTTTGCTACTGACTACTCCCTCCCCCAATAGCCCTTTCTTTTTGTCACCCTCTTCCCTTCCCATATCCCATTCCTCTCCTATTTTTCTGCAGGATAAGATAGATTTCTATGCCCCTACTGAGTATTGCACCCTATTCTTTATATGTTTACCATATTCTTTATATGTTAAATATAAATATAAATATGTTATTCTTTATTGTGTATTCTTTATATGCTACATTCACTTTCCTGGAAAATCCTAAAAAAAAAATTGTCCTTTTCAGAATTGACTTCTTTGAATCATAGAAACTTTAATAATAAATAGTATTTCATGATGTCATGCTTCAAGCCCTGGGATACTAAAGAAACTGCAAAATAAGAGCCATAACATTGTATATGATTTATTTGAACATGGTTGTTTAACTGTAATCTCCCCTAGACTGTGAGTTTCTTGAGAGCACAAACTGTCTTTTTACCTTTTCTTCTCTTCTCATCAGTTAGTATAACACCTAGCACTTAATAACTTAGCAGTCAACTTTTGTTGACTGACTGACCTAACCATCTACACTGTAAAACCTAAGTGGATTAGAAATATTCCTATTGTCCAGACAGGCATTACATATAGTTTTATCCAGAACACATCAAACTTGTCCAGCAGTATATAATTTTGAATAGATTATAAAAGCATAAAGATTATAAAAGCATAGTTCTAGGGAACTTAAAATGTCATCTAATCCAACCTCTTTGCTTCAAAAGTTAGTAAACTGATGCCCAAGTACATGGAATGTCTTGCCCAAATTCACACATTAAATAAACACTGCATATAGACAACATCTGGATTTAGAATGGTATTGGAAAAAGACAATGGACCAGGTTGCATTTGAGAAATTTCACAAAGCTTTTAACAAAGCCAAACTGCTACTTAAAAAAAAAAAAACCAGCAATCTTTTTAATACCCATATTATTCTGGTGATGTTATATGGCTGCAAATAGTGTCATTTGGTATGCAGTACACAATCTCCAAAGAATCAATACCATAGATGGAAAGACAAATGGCGGGCATAAGTAGGTTGCAGTATATTACTAATGCTAACTCATAAGTTATGGATGGGACAGAAGGCCGTGTGCAAAAGATGCATGAATAGAAAAGAAAGTGGGCCAATGCTATAGCAAGGACAAGGTATGACCAATGCATAGCCTAAAACCTGTAAAAAAAAATTTTTTTTTAATATACAGAAGACCTTCAGCAATTGGGTACACTTTTGATGATAATACCCCCAGTAAAAGAAGGTATAGATGGGTTAAGTTCTACTTGAAGTCAAAAAGGTTCAGAGCTTAATTTCACTTCTGATGCTTATTAATTATGTGACCCCAGGTAGGCAAGTCACTTCTCTCACACTCACTTTATTCATCTCTTAAAATGGGGGTAATGATACATAAATACCTTTCTCATAAGCTGTTATGAAATTCAAATGGGATAATTTATATGAAAGGATTTTTCAAACCTTAAAGCATCTTATAAATGTTAGCCATTATTATTGTTGTTGTTGTTGTTATATATTATTATTTGTACCACTGATGGGAGTGTCCACAGTGATTAAGTTCATGGTTACATCAATTGAGATATTTCTCAATCAAAGAAATCATCTTCTGATCTCCCTAACTTCCTTTAAGCCCAGCTAAAATCTCATTTTCTACAAGAAGCCTTCCCCATCCCCCTTACTTTGTGTCTTCACTTTTAATTATTTCCTATTTATCCTGGATATAACTTTTTCAATAGATAGATAGATATTTGAAAGTTATCTTCCCTCATTTGATTGTAAGAGCAGGGACTGTCTTTCGACTCTTTTTAATTTCCTCAACACTTATTAACACTATGCGTGGCACACAGTAATTGTTTAATGTTATTGAATTGAATTGAATGAAGAATTACTCAAAATAAATGAGGAAATGGTAAGAGAATAGCAGCCTCTACTCCTCTTGAGTTTCAGTCCTCTATGTCTGATGAATCATGAATCCTAAGACACTGAGTTTGCATTTCTCTAGTAATCATGGAAAATGGCAAAGTAACTGTGCTACTAGAGATAATAAAGGTTCTGCTAACTTTTAAAAAGAGGCAAGAAGGTCATTCCTTCAAGTGAACTTGACATTGACTCCTGGAAAAATCTGGGTCCAAATTACTAAAGAAAGGATTGGCAAGCATGGTAACAAGCATGGCAAGATGGTAACTGTAAGTCAACATGAGTTCATTAAGAACATGTTATACCAGATTAAACTAATTTCTTCTTTGAAGTTATGAGACCAGTAGAGAGAAATGCTACCTCCTCCAGTTCCTCATGCTACTGTTGGCTTCCCTTCTCACAGATAATCTCCCCTTGGCTGAAAAAATTGATATCATGAATCCCTCTGCCTTCCTTATATTATCTCTCAAAGCCTCTACTTCATTACCTGCTCCCCCTACTTTGTTCTAATCTCAGAGGATGAGATGGCTTTTGTCTTTACTGGGACCAACTCTTTTTTTTTTTTTTTTTTCTGAGGCAATTGGGGTTAAGTGATTTGCCCAGGGATTTTTTTACACAGCTAAAAAGTGTTTAAGTGTCTGAGATCCTCCTGATTTCAGGGTTGGTGCTCTATCAACTGTATCATCTAGGTGCTCTCTAGGACCAACTCTTAAATCTCCTTCCCTTGATCTGATCTTCACCTGAAACTTGAGGAGCTTGACTATCTAGCATTCCCTTTCCAACTTTCAAACAAAGGAGTAGGCTCCTTTCCTACTATTTATAAACATCCCTTCTGCCAAGTCTTACAAAACTTTTGCTTGACTCTGTTGTCATCTCAGTCTCCGAGAATATCCATCTATCATTCTTTTCATCAAGAGATGATTCTCACATGCTGCTTCTACTCCTAATCTCCTCCCCCTGCCTCAACCTCCTGTAATTTGGTTCATGACACTATTCTACTGAAAGCAGTAACCAATGGGTTATTCAACTACTTATCCTTATCCTCTTTGAAAACATTTTTATAGCTTTTGAAAGTTACTTTCTATCTCTTCTTTGATGTTCTTCTCCCTTGAGAACTATGAATAGGTTCTCTTCTGGTTCCTGATCCTTCTCAGTTTTCTTTGGTGGTAGGAAAGGTAATTCTACCTGACATGATGGTATGTTTATCCCAGGACCAATGAGCTGGAGTTAGAAAGTCTTCCTACCCATCAGGATTGTCCCCAAATAAAACAATCTTCTTGGGGAGGTGATGATTTCCACATCATTGAAGGTTTTCAATCAAAGGCTATCTGTAATATTGTAAAGGGTATTCATAATTCATAAATTTAATTTTCAAACCAAAATACTCTAGGATCCTATGGTCTTGTTGACAGTTTGAGAGAATGTAAAATCCTTGAGGACAAGCAGTTTTTCATATTTGTCATTGAATCCCCAGCAACAAGCATGTGATAAATGACAAAGAACAATCTTAGTTTTGCCTTTTACTGCCAACCTCTAAGATTTTGGTTTGCTTAGTCATCTGTTAAATGAACAAGTCAGATTAGACAACCTCTAAAGTTTTTTCCTAGTTCTAAATCTATAATCTTATGATATTCCCAGAATTATGCACTTCCTCTAAGGTTTTTTCCTAGCTCTAAACCTATGGTCTTATGATATTCCCAAAATGATGCATTTGTTGGTCATGAAAGAAAGCATTTTCTTGGCTGTCCTGAATGTTGCTCAAGAAAGCGACACAAATTTACAAGTGTATCCCAGAATGGAAATGCTGAAAGGCATTAAAGTAGGGATTTTGTGTTTACCTAGGTGATTACCCTGTCAGTAAAAAAAGTCAGCCAGAAGAGAGGGAGGAGCCTGAAAATTTATAGAAATAAACTAGGTACCTATACCATTAGAGAAGGAGAAAGAGTCTTGGAAACTTCAAAATGATCTTCCCCAATAGAGACTCAGAGTAAGGGAAAGGAATCAGAATTGGAGAAGGGTTTGTCCCATATGTACTCATTAACTGCAGTTGTGAAAGCAACCTCACACCCCCATACCCGCTTCCTATAATGAACTTGGAACAGATGATACAGAAGGAAAGTTACAATTGTCATGATATTTTTAAAAATGAAAATACAATGTTACAATACATGCAGGAGAACCTTGAAGGGAGATTTTTCTTTTAAGTTCTTCCCCTGGGAGCAACAGACAGTACTGGAGGGAGGCAGAAGAAATACAAGATCTTGGAAGAAGGTCCTCTTCAAAGGATAATAGAAGTGGTGAGATCATCATTAATCTTTTTCAAGCAAAAATCCTAGCTCAGACCTGGGGAATGTTGATTAAAGGCTACTGCGTTTGAAGGAAAAACTCTAAGCAATGCTTGAAAAAAGGAAGAACTGTGATCAAATTAACTAATCCTGATCTTGAGTTCTTGTACTTAATCATAAAAAACACACATATAGACACACACCAAGTCTGGGATCTGACTGGAGAAAGATCATCTAAATTGCTTGGTTTAGACAGGGAGTAGTCCACCAGTTCCACTCTTTATTTGAATGCTGACATCCTAACATGAAACATATTAATCAGTAACATGAATTGTCATAAAAATATATTTATTGATTTAACAAACTGCCATGTTATCATAACTTGAAGAGTAAACAGTATATTAATGATGTTCAATCTGGAATTGGTTTACATTAAATTGTGAACTGTCCATGCAACAACCGTGTCTCCTCCCCCTGACCCTCAATTAGGTTAGTGTGCAGTTACCAAGTAACCCGAATGGTAGGGATGGGTTCAAATGAGCCAGTCTCCAGCTGATACACGAGCCAGCCCATTAAGATTAAGATTTTTAAGTTAACATTGAAGTAGGAAAAAAAAAAAAACCACACACACACACAGGGAAAACATTTTTTTTTAAAAATCAGACCAAGAAATATCTCTAATAACAGTAAATTGCTTTAGTTCATTTTAATATTTTTAAACACCATATTTTTAATGGCTTAAAATATATCTTTCATGGTCTTCAGTTAGGAGTCTTTTTAATTTAGTCCAGCAACCAACCTGACTGACGTGCAAATTATTAAAATATCTTCCAATCTAAGTCCCACTTTTCTTCCCATCTAAGTATTACTTTTCTTCCCCTTAGTCTTGACCATGAACAACATGTGTCTGTGTATATGGTTTTAACACCACTGTTTTACACTTTTTGAAATATGTAATATTTATTTTACTTCCTCTCCCAATTTCCCCCACCTCTCCACTGAATGTTTCATCTTATAAATAAGAACACGAATTGAAAAAAATAATAATTAGTTGTCTCTATCCTAAAGTACTTAAGCTCCTCGAGAGATGGGTGGTCTATTCTTTGTAATCCAAGTTCATAAAAAAGTAGCTTCAGTCCTTCAGCCAGCAGGCAGCAGCAATTTGCAACTCCACTTTCCCACTCTGCAGTTCAGTAAACCAGTCTGTTTATGGAAACCCAGGTCCAAACTCTGTCTCTCTGCAATGTGGGGGACTGTTTCAACAACAATAGCCTGGTCCCACCCTTCATTTCCATGGTGTAAGGAAGCCTGAAATTCCATTCTCTTTGGCCAGCAGGTCCTTAGTTAATAAGTATCAAATTGTCATCACTTTCTTGCCTGAAACAGAGAGAGGGGGAGGTAGTGGGGGGAGAGAAGATGGAACAACAGCTTGATTCAAAATCTTATTGCAGAGAATTAAGAGCACATGGCAAGAGATACATTTCAGCATTATAAACACATGAGGTTAAATGGAGTCAGTTGGGATATGGGGTGGGGGGGAAGAGTGGAGGGAGAGAGCTTGGATTTATGGTTTCATTGGTGTGAGGAACTCCCTGGTATGGAAAATTAATAAAGAGAAAAATACATCCTTTTAAGGACTGATTAGCTACATACTCCTTCTAAAGGACTGAAATTTCTCGGAATTAACCATCTCTTTAGATCAGTTGTTGCTTCTTTTTTGTTGAGACCTTATCAGGGGTTAAGTAGTTGACTTTCTTATCTTCTGGTGATCTCGGGTGACTAAAACACCTCTGACTCTAGAGCATCAACCCTTCATCCTGTTTACTGAATCATCACTATCCCTGCTCATTATGAATTGAGGCTCCTTTCCTGCTTTCAGACATTGATAATATAAACTCACTCACTGACTCTTTTCACATATCATAATTTCTACTATCACCCTCCTCCTAATCTTCACCTTCCCACCTCACCAAGTGCCTTTGCAAGTAACATTCTGGTAGACTATAAACTAATTGAAGCCAGGAATTAAACTATTTATCTATCATCATGTCAAAGGTATTTACCCCCAGATCTTACATATGTGCATTAAATATATCAGTGGGTGTTTAACACAGTTTTCAGGTTGGATTTATTGAGTTCAACTTTTTTTTTTTTAAGTGTCTGAGATCAGATTTGAACTCAGGTCCTCCTGACTTCAGGGCTGGTGCTCTATTCATTGCACTACCTATTGTCCCAAGTTCAACTTCTTATATATATTATTTCCCCAACAGGGAATTCTTTCTTTTTTTTTCCCTTTTTAAATTTGCACCATATCTGGACACAGCAGGTACCCAAAATGCACTTGCTGATTGAGACCGATGGCCTTTTTGTGGCTCCCTCAAATGCAAGCTATCTCTCCTCAGTCATCACCCCAACACAAGCTTAGCTTTTCATCTCATTCCACTGAAATCAAGATTACCAAGTTAACAATTTCAGTTTCACCTTTCTGGTTAAACTAAAGGCTTCATTTATTTTTTTTTTCCCTTTCTACACATGTGTTACTTTTGACACTGTTAATACCCATCTCTTCCTTGATCCTTTATGTAGCTCTGGGTTCAAATTTACAGCCTTATTCTTATCTATTGGCTAAAATAGAAGACCTCAAAGATCCCTTTTAATCCTTTGATCCTATGACCTTTGACAAGTTTTTCTTCTCTTTCCCCAGTATTTACACACATCTTCCAAGATTCAAATTTGAACCATATTTAATCGTTCCTTGGGAAATTTTTATTGCAATGAACTATTGCCACAAGAACAAAGACAATTCAGGTTGGCATCAGCCTTACACTTGTTGATATCCACAGAATATCCCAGGTGCCCTGCCGTGACTTAAAACTGAAAGTCACCACTCATTCCCAATGTGAACAACAGCAACAAAAAAAAAAAAAAAAAAAAAAAAAAAAAAAAAAAAAAGAAAGAAAGAAAAGAAAGAAAAAAAAGGCTAAACTGATAAAGATCTTGACTCAGAATTTTCTTTCTGCTACTTTGTGTGACTTTATACAAGTCATTTACTTCTAGGGACTTCAGTCATTCCATCTGTAAAATGGAGGTGTTTGATGGGATAATGTCTAAAGTTCTTTTATTGATATACATCAGAAGTTCTTAAACTATTTATGTCAAGAACTCCTTCAGCACTCCAATGAAGCCTATGGATACCCTTTCAGAATCATATTTTCAAATGCATAATTTTTTTTAAAAGTCAGTGAAAATGAAGATGTGTTTTTTCTTTCCCTACCCAAATTCACAGATAGCCCTGAATTGTACATATGGCCAGATTTGGGATCTCATGGTTGTTGCTCTTTATTCACTCATTTAGCAGCTTCCTTTATTCTCCCATTGACTCAATCTTATGTCTACCTTTTTATTCTAGCTTCCATTTCATTGCATTTCAATGGGTTTTGTGCACAAAAGGTACCAGTTATTGATTTAATGTCCTCTTCTCCTTCTAACTTCTGTCTAGTATGTCAACAAGTCCTGAAGCCACCATGCATCTGTCCATCAGTAGTTAGATATGGCAGCATGGGTGGCATTGGGGACATTCCTGGATGAAGCTGTTCTTTGCAAAGAGATGGCTTTTCTAATACACCACAATTACAGCCCCTTGGGGCAGTTTGTGGTATTAAGCAAGCAACCCAACTCCAATGACATTTCAATTATCTTTCAGGAGTCATACCTCCACATTCTCTAATGTATTTGTCTTTGCAAAAAACAAATAACAAACAGACCCACAATTCTCAAAGCCCTCCACCAAACAGGGCAGTACTCAGGAGCCAAATGCCAATCAAAGAAAATGAATTTGCATTTATCCAAGCTCACTGCTGCAATTAAATGTTCATAGAGGATGAAATGCCGTTAAAAATCGACTCTTCTCAGAAGTCCTCATTTCATATTTACTAGGCATTCTTTGGAAATGCTCAATCATATCCTCATTTCAAATCCCAAGACAGACTATGAATTGATTAACAGAGAAATACGTTCTATGCTCTGAAACAGCAACTCAATTTTTCCATCTTTTCCCCCCTAGGGGTGGTTTAGATTATTTTTCTCAAACAAATAGGAACTCAGTCTTTTGATATGGGGAAGGAGATATTTTGTATCATCATTCTCTCCCTTTATATTCAATACAAATTTATATATAGGTGTGGGTATATATATCTATATATCTATATCTATATATAGATACATATAATGGCCACTTGAAAGTTCCTAGTTAAGAGCAAACCACAACCTTCTAAGCACATTTAAGAAGTTACTGAGCTAAGACAGTATAGTCTTTAAGCTCTTCTGCTTCTGTTAAGTCTGACTTCAGGACACAGGCAGGGTACTGCAGGAATAATCAGATATATAACACAAACTTTGAGAAGGCAGCTTGGAGGAGACACCTTTTCAGGCAAGCACTTCAACGAGTCAGTGGGGACAGAACATCTAAATGGGGTTTCTTCTTAAATCAGTTTTCCTCCTCTAGCTAAAGCTTCTCACTTCTAGAGAGAGGGAGAAAGGGGATATATTCCACTTCATATTTTCTGAGCTCTCTTCTCTCACTTCCAAATGGGTCTGTGGCTGTTTTTTTGTCCCTACATCAGGGTTTTTAAATCCTTTTTCTGTTTCATACACATCATTAATAATCTGGTGAATCCTATGAACCCTTTTACTTAGGGCATCTAGGTGATGCAGTGAAATCAGGAAGATTCATCTTTGTGAATTCAAATCTGTCCTAGTTATTTACTAGTTGTATGGCCCTGGGCATGTCAAGTATCCTTATTTGTCTCAGTTCCTCATCTGTAAAAGATGCTGAAGAAGAAAGTAGCAAACCAATCTAGTATCTTTGCCAGAAAACTCACAAATGGGGTTATGAAGGATCTGGACATGGCTGAAAAATGACTGAACAATGGCATGAGCCCCTTCTCAGAATAATATTTTGAAAAATTTCAAAATGAAAGGAAATAATTAACAATAAAGATGTATTTCCCCCCCCCATCCAAATTCCCTGATTCCTTGCCCTAAACCAAAAGAAATAACTTTTAGTACTTAATTTTGTTTTCAAAACATACATATTCAACTCAATTGAATTCAACCAATACCTTACAAGCTCCTCTATCCACTAGCTTCTAAAGACAAAGATAAAAACTAATTAACCTCTGACCTCAAAGAGCTTGTACTCTACTTTCCTAGTAGAAATATCCAACAACACTCTGCTATCTCTAAAAAGTGCCCTAGAGTTTTAGAGAAACTTTTTTGGCTTTTAAAACATCTCTAAGAAAGGGACACAGCAAATCCATGTTCTCAACCTGGGTCAACTAAATCTGGGTCATCTTGCTCAGAAGGCAGAATAGCAAATTCTATGCCTTTCTACTTCCCATCTTAGTACCTTTATACAAAGCCATCCCCAATGTTTGGAATGCTCTCCCTTCTGGAACCTTTATGTTTCTTGAAGCGCCACATTGGATTTACCCAGGAATTAGTGCGACTTCTATCCTCTCCCTCCCTCTCAAAATTAAATTTGTACATATTTTTATTTACTTACTTATGAACTTATTTCCTCTCTAGCAGGATATAAGCAATTTGAGGGCAAATATTGTGTCATTTTTGCCTTTGTACTTCCAGAGCCCAGCATCATGTTTGACATGTGGTAGGCATTTAATAAACATTTGTTTGATTGAAATAAATTCAACTTGACTATTTATATAACACCACACTGTCCTATCTATAAGAGATAGTCATTTTCAATGTGACTGGAAAGAAAAGAAATAAAGATTTCTTAGAATCCACTGTTTTCCAAGCATGCCTTTAGCCTTGGAGCAAACTCTTTAGACCAAGAGAAAAATCTCTCAGGAACACCCGAGGGCATCTTTGAATCAAGGAAAAATGGCTGTACCCACCTCTGACAGCAGCAGAGAAAGGTCACGGGTGTGGGGACTTGTTTCTCGTATTCCTTGCTGCCACCACATTCCTTTAGGAATTCTTGAAGGTCCGTTTGAGGAAAGCCATTCTGTTGGTATTTCTTTAAAAGGAGCATAATGATGTTACCTTATTTATAGAAGAGTGAGAAATCATTCCTATTGTTAACAGTTCAAAGCTACCTAGGCTAGAACAGAGCTTTCTTTCCCACACTAGGAACAGAGATCCAAGAACTGATACTAACTCAAGTTGAATTAAGCTGTCACTACGGGAACAGAGAAGTCAGGGACACCATGGGAACCAATACACAAATGAAAATAAAAATCCAAGAGAAAAAGGGAAATGACTCTTTAAAATTAAATATGCATATTGGGGTATTCCATAAAGTATGAAGGGCTATAAGATATTAGGATCAAGATAGATAATAATAAAATTTTTATAAATCAATCCTAATCTGCCTGCCTTTCTTTCCTTCTTCCCTCCTTTTCTTCTTCTACCCATCCATCCCTTCCTTTTTTCCATCCTTTTTATTCCATTCATCCCTTCTTTCCTCTCTCCAACAATCCCGCTCAATTATTTAGGTAACTTTCCATTCGTTCCTTTCTTTCATCCTTCTTTCTTCTTTCCTTCCTTCATTTCCCCATTCATCCCTTCCTTCTATCCATTCTTTCCTTTCGCCTTCCTTTTTCTTTCCTTTTTCTTGGGTTGTGTATGTAAAATATTGTCCCACCCCCAGGAATCAATTACACATCTGCCCCAAATCCTGCACTTTTTTCTACTTTTGCAGAGGTGAGAGATGAAGCTCCCTGAAAGCAAAAGTGCTTGCAAAGGCTTAATGAAGACAAACTACTTCACTGAATCGTGTACCTTTCTGCCCCACCATTCCCATCCCTAATCTCCTTATGGAATCCCATGGGAGTGACCTGTATCAATATTTAGGCTTGGAATACTTCTAGGAATATTTCAGCTTTAAAGATTCATTCTCTAGAATTTTAGTAGTTAGGTTTTATCTCCCACATAAGTGCTCACTCTTGTTATTAAAGCAAATTGTAGTTGATGCTAATGTGAAGATGACGAATCAGTAATCCCCTTGTATACATAATTGCTGATTGGAGTTTTTCAGTGAAGCCGATCTTCTAGTTATCATGGATCAAATGTGAAAAGGAGGCTAACCAAGAGAAGGGTTGGGACTCCTAACCTCTTCCTGGACAATGGCATTACATCTCAAGTGGGTCTCCACGAACATTGAGCTTTATCATCTGAAAAATGAGTTTTCACAAAAATACCATTTGCTATTGAGCCAACATCACTATAAACACATTAAGCTATGAGATATGTCACACTTGAGATTCTTCAAGCTACCTCAATCTTAACCTGAAAGATATTAACTACTCCTCAAATCCCAGAATCTCTGAGTTTGAAGGGGCTTCTAAGGCCCTCTAGAACAATTCAGACCTGAATAAGAAAGAATTCTCTCTACATTTTTGACAAATAGTCACTTACTTTTAAAAATGTCTGGGGGGGAGGGGAGGTCAGTCTCTCTTGGTGCAATTCATTCTATTTGAAAACAACTCTAAGTTTTTGTTTAACATATTTATTGTCTCTCCTCATTTCCCCAACTGATATATATAAAACAAACATATATAGTTCAGCAAAACAAATTTCCACATTGGCTATTTCTAATAATATATGAATTATTTTGAATTTTCAGTCCAGTACCTCTCTGGTAGGAGATGGATGGAATCATTTTATCTTCACTGCTCTAGATTTATGACTTAACATCGATAGGACTAATTGTTTTCTTTGGATCAAATTAAAATTTGTCCCTCCACAACTTCTTTCCAATGTTGTCAATTCTGTCTCCTATGGCCAAGCAGAATATCTATTTAAAAGTTGAATGGCTGCCTTAGCAGGCAATGGGTTCCCCTCCTCACTAAAGATTTTTTAAGAAGAGGATGGAGGACTATTTTTTTTATGTAGGTTGTAGTAGGGATTCCTTTCAGGTATGATCCTCTTTCAACTCAGAATTCTGTGATTCTGTCTAAGCACAGAATGTTTTCCATCCTACTGGTCACTCTTCTGGAATAGTTCCTAGCCTGTAAATGTTCTTCCTAAATATCGTATCTAGTGTTGAGCAAATTATTCCAAATAGAAATTGTCTACTCTTCTTACTCTAGGACCATGAACAATAATCAACTAAACTTTGGCATTGTTCCTGGACAGGGTGTGTCAATCTCTGGAAACTCTTACCCAACTCAAAATTAGCTATGAAACACAATGTTACATAATAAATTTTAAGTGTCTTATCTGAATTTTCTTCTCTCCCCTCACCACACCTATTCCCCAACATAGTGCTCTGTATATACACAGGTGCTTAGCAAGCCTTTATTAATTTATCCATTGGGAATTAAATAACAGGAACCTCTTCTCTTACTCAATTTTAACCAAACTTTTAGGACTAAGTACCTCTGGAAGTCCTTTAAGCTTCATGTGAAGAGAAAGAAAATCAGTATCTGGCTAGTCATTTGTCAAAAGATACTCATACAATATTACTGCAAAAATTAATATCCAGTATTTAGCTCACAAGTAACCATATCCAGCCCTATCTGAACTGATTACTGGAATGTTACCATTTTAGTTTGTATTTGTAGTGGGATGAAAATCTAGTTTCCTTTCAGATCTGAACATGAGATTACAAAGTACTGCTGCTTTGAAAATTTACCTCCCTGGAGCTTCCATTATCTAGAAAATAAGGAGGTTGAACAAGATGAGCTTTAAGGGTCTCTCCAACTCTCTGCTTCCACTCCCTAATCATCTTCCAACATCTTCCAAAAGAAAACATATAGCATTTGCTGATAACAAAAGATTGAATAATTGATTAAGATGAAATAACAGTTTACCTTAATGGTGTCATAGGAGTCTGTAATAAGTGCAATGAAGAGACTGAGAATCATATATATAAAAAGGCTGATGAAAGAATATAAATACACACGACTGAAGAGCCACACCAAGATGCTCTTTTGCTGGATTTGGGCAAAGGTTGCGAACATGTCATCACCATTCACCAGAGAAAACAAACATTCGGCCACTGTGCTCAGGTCTTCAAACTTAGTTGGGGTAGAGATGGGAAAGAAGAAGAGAAGAGGTTTTAATTTGCAAATCCATTTACACAGTAGGAAAAGTAGTTCAGGTTTGCTTTTAAAAACCATTAGGAATTCAGAAATCTACCGGCAATGAAAACATATGAGCTTCTGCCCAACTATGCATGTTTCTGATTGGTTATGCTAGCTTGGATCCTTTCCTATGTTAGCAGTAGCTCTTTCTGGTTGTTCAAATAGTTGTTATCGTTGAAAGAAAATCGATGGACCCAAGGGTTAAAACACTAGAAACAAAGTGAAACAGGATCATGCTATTCAGAAAACAAGGTTCCATTAGGTGAGATAATTTAGCTCTTCTTTCAGAACTCTATTAGTCCAAACGAGGTATCTTCCCAAACCACTGAGCTCTTATTGTTATCCTCTCCTACTTAAAAACATGCAATGACTCTCTAATGGTTAATAAACAAATCCAGACTTTTCTGCTTGGCTTTTCAAGACCTTCAATAATCTAGCCCCCATTTACCCACTCAAATTTATTCATTCATTCATTCACTCACTCACTGCCTACTTAAATTTATTTTTTAAAGTTTCATTTTTATTTAAATTATGAACTACATTTAATCAACATCATTATTTCAGCATACATTAAAAAATCAAACATAAAACCCCAAATTTCTGTTTCCCAAAGCTTTTTAAAAAATAGAGATTAAATTTAACAAGAGTAGTAACAAAATTGCCCTGTTTGTGTCCTCCTGACCTTTTTTTTTTGTTGTTCTAATTCACAGATGACTGTACTTCAGTCATGACTATCTCCTTATGACATCCCTTCTCATTCCCGTTGTGAAAGCCCTTCCTCCACACCCCAGCTTTTTGCTCTGGCCATCCAGTTTTAACCATTTTCAAGGCCTTACTCCTTCTACCTCCTCAAGAAAGCATTTCCTGGCTTCCTTCAGTCCATTCTCATCTCTATTTCACTCTTGCTGCATTCAGTCATGTTATGGTGATTAACAGTTTTCTAAATTATTTTTTATCTCGCCGTTGGGATCAGGACTACAACCCATTCTTCTTTGCTTGCTTAAAAAAAAAAAAAAATCCAGCGGGGACTAGCCTCAATACTTACTGATTGATTTAAACTGATTTATTTTTTTTTGCTTAGTGTTAAGATGATTAATATTTAGAGCGAGAAGGAAGCTTGGAAGTCAACTAGTTTAGTCCATTCATTTTATAAAAGTAAGGTGCCCAGGCTGAGTGATTTACCCAAAGTTTCATAAGCAGTGTCTAAACTAGGTCTTGAACCCAGGTCCTCTGGATTCAAACCCCAGTGCTCTTATTCTGCTATCATCACATTATTTTCAAATAAAGAGCCAGAATTCAAATCCAACAGCCAAGTAAAATAGCTGAAAAGCAGGGCTACACTAAGTCTTTTGGAGTGCTAGAGAAAATGGGAAATATGAAAAGGGAATTCTGCTAATAAAATAAGAAGCAGATCTCTTTGACTTGTCCTTCCACGAACAAATACACATTGTCTGGATCCTAGGGTTTTTATACAAATTTTGCATTTTTCTCTATTTTGAATTCTATCACACCTCTGCCTTTTGTAGATAAAGCTAGAGGTCTCTGGCCTTTGAGCTGTAGCAAAGTATCCCTCATGGATCCATATTTACCCAACTACCACTGAACCTAGGCAATGGACTAGGAACCTCAGGGGATACAAAATCCCCCCTATTGTCACCCAGAAGCATTTGTAGCTTGGCTGATAGTCTGACACCATGAAAGGGGAGGAAGTAATTCTTCCACAAAGGAATCAGACCAAAGACATGTACCTCATTAACAACAACTCCAACCAGCCAAGCTAACCAGGACTTCTGTTAACGAGCCAGAGGGCAGTGTTAAAGAAACACATACACACACATGGGAATGCACCAGTAAGCAAGTCATTTAACAATGTGCAAATTTTTATTTAACAGTAAAAAGGTCAGAGCTTACGGAGTAAATCATTTCCATTCCCACCACGGGCCTAGAGCCAGAGAATTTAAAACAGTTCTCTGTAGTTGTCAGTCATTGCTGGACAGCTCCATCAATAAGTCATGTTTATTTCCTGGAACTCCATCGAGCCAATTAGTGTTCCTAATTGCAAAACTCAAGAAAATTCTAGTCTTCATAGAATGTCCAAAATTGCAAGCATCCTAGGCCTGTCTGGTAAATAGCAGTACAAGGACACTGATTGGGTTGGAATGGAGGTCGGCATCAGATTCATTCCTCCTGTTTCTTCCGCATTAATTAAGGCACAGTTAAACTGAAAAGCATTAAAGAGATTTATACTCATGAAGCCTCCCCTCCCCAGTGTGTGTTTAAGACTTAGCTCACCCCACCTATCGGCTGTGGAGAGCAAAGCCCCAATAAGTTACAAACGACTGGCCCCCACTCTCTGTCATTTCATGCACTGTTACCTAGGGATCTCACGCTGACAGCAGAAGGAGCTGGGAGTGGGAGCCAATTTCCGCAGCCAATTTCCTTGTACTGGGTGGGGTGGGGGGGAGGGAGGAGAGAGTCTCATGATAACAAGTAGATTTTTATTTTCTTCTTTTTTTTTTTTTAAATGTACAGAGGTTGGGAGAGGAGACAAGATCCTATCTGATATGCTTTGGGAGTGTGAGAACTACTTCTTAGAATCTATAGGATATTTCCTTAAAGCATGGCCAGTGTATGACACCCTCCACAAGCCTAACATTCTGCCCCCTCCACCTCCCACTACACCCCCAGCTACAGGACAATGAGAAAAACACAAGTAAGTGGGCTAATAAATGACATTGCTTGCACGATTGAGTCAGAATTACCAATTGTTACTATCACAAAAATATCTCCTGGACCTCTCAGGTTCGTTCCAATATTCACATTCAATGGTTCCATGACTCAGACCGGCTCACAGCCAGTGGGCAGAAAAGGAAGACATGCAGGGTAGAGGGAGGATCTTGTTTCTTCCTTCCTTTCTTTTTTTTATTAAAGCTTTTTATTTTTCAAAACATAGGCATGGAAAATTCTTCAACATTAGCCCTTGAAAAACCCTGTGTTCCAATTTTTACCCCCCCTTTCACTACCCCCTTCCCTAAATGGCAAATAGTCCAATATATGTTAAACATGATAGAAATATATGTTAAAATCCAATATATGCATACATATTTATACAATTGTCCTGCTGCACAAGAAAAATCAAATCAAACTAGTAAAAAAAAAAAAAAAAAAAAGAAGCAAAATAAAATGCAAGTAAACAACAACAAAAAGAGTGAAAATGCTATGTTGTGATTCCACAGTCCTCTCTCTGGGTGCAGATGACTCTCTACATTACTGAACAATTGGAACTGGTTTGAATCATCTCACTGTTGAAGGGAGCCACGGAGGATCTTTTTTCTTAACTCAATATTGGTGCCAGTACCAGCCCTGGGGATCTTGAACCACAGTACAGTGTCCATCTAGCAAGCAATTTTATTTTGGTTTATTTTTCTAAAGATTGGTACAAGGCTAGAAAATGGCTTAATTAAAAGGAGTAGAAATCTTTGAGTAGAGAAATCAACTAAATTCAACCACTAACTCTACCCATCACTGGACAAACAGTTCAATTTTCCTGGATCAGCTCTAAAGATGACATGAACCTCTCAAAAACAATCACTTCCATCTGTACCTCAGCACTACCTCATCACCTAGGCTAATAGTGTTAACAATCTTAATAGTATCCTTGCTTCAAATCTTTCCTCCTCCAATACATCCCTTATAGAGCTGCCAAAGTGGTACTCATGAATCACAAGTGTGGGCTATGTCAGTCCCTACTGCTCTTTCAAACTTTCATCTTGACTCCAAATCCCCAGTTCTTCCCATTGTATCAAGGTCTTCCCAGGATAAAATGCAAAATGCTCAAATTAGCATTGGAAACCCTTCACAATATGGCTCTAACCTCCCTTTCTGACCTTATTATCATACTTTATACTACTCTATATACTCTAAGTAGTTTAGTTGTTTTTCCCTGCACATAAGCTTCTCCATCCCTAGAAGACAATTCTTGCTCACTCTGACTCTTAGAAACTCTAGTTTCTTTAGAAGTTCAGCTCAAATAACTTTCCACTCCTTTTATTTTGTATGTTTTTCTATATATCTCATGTTAACTTATATGTGTACTTGTCTTTCCTAGGAGAATATAAGCTTGTTATGGACATGTTCAAGTTCCATTTTTGTCTCCATTCCCAGAACTCCTAGAATGTTTTTTCTCCTAAAAGAATGCAAACTCCTTGTGGACAGCTACAATTTCCATGTTTGGTTACATACCCAAAACACAAGCTCCTTCTGGGCAGGCACAATTTCCATTTTGTCTCTGTATCCAGAGACCTTGGAATACTGCAGGACACATGGCAAGCATGTAAAAAATGCTTGCTGAATAAGTGAATGAATGAAGAAATCACAGGTCCTTTGAGGACAAGAACAGTTTTACTTCTGCCTTTATATTCAGGTTTTTGGGGACAGGGACATTCACAGAGTAGGTGTTTAATAAATAGTCCATAAATTGGACTATTGAGTAATGAGCATGGATCACCCTGAAAATCTAAAGCTAATGAAAACTTAAAGTTGAATAATTCAAGATGCAGTTTCAGAGAACCTCAATCACTTTTCCAGTTTTCTGTGCCCAGACATAAAGATCTTGGAAGGAGTTTGATACCAAAGTACATTAGTTCCAAAGCAAAGAATCTGCAATAAGGAGGGAGTCCATCCTGTCTCTATTCAATTGAATCCCTGATGTTCAGTGACAGTGGAGAGAAGGTCAAGAAATGGATGTAGAATTCCTGTTACTGACTGAATGGGGGCCCAAAAAGATAGTTTTCCCTTTTCCTTTCCTTCTTGCTTGGCAAAAAGACATACTTAAGCATCTACTGTCTGGACTAGAGCTATTTTACATTAATTTATGAAAGGGGCTTTGGGGCTAATCTCTTTAAAGGTTTCTGGAAAATGCTTTGGTTCAAACAGACACTTAGTGATTTTCTCAATTTATATTTGTGGGGGAAGTGTTGAATACTTCATTTTAAGGCTGGCTAACACAGGGCAGAAAGTGGTAACAGTCCAGTGATGCCTACAGGACTGTTCCCAGAAGTCAATGATCAAAAGCAAATTCTTCACTCAAGGGTTTTAACTTCCAAACTGGTATAAACTAAAAGACAAAAACAAGAATCTAAGGGGACTTCAGTGCAATCATGAATACCACCCCTAACTAATCACCTCTCCCTAGACTTCCACAAAGACTACCTAGTAGGAAGAATAGGGAAGAGGCTTAACAACTTAGGTTTTCCTCTTGGGGTATGAAGGGGGACCAGGTACAATCAAGCCTAGGGGGAGACTTAGTTATCACTCCTGGCTAGTGGAAAAGGATGGAAATCATTGAACCAAAACAAATGAATCCCATTCCTATGTCAAAGAGGAGGTCTGGGCAAATACTTAGGGAAAACAAAAACGTTTGGTTATGTGGTTTTATAGCTACTGTTGAAATGTGAAATGGAGATCTTGGGGGATATCAAAGCAAATGAAATTTGGAAACTTCCAGTCCTGAGAGTCTGTGATTCTATTCCAAAATAATTGGAGCAGATTTTCGGGCAGGGGCCAAAAGGAAGGGGAAATGGGCACTAACATCTTAGGGGCAAAAATGGACACTGCAACCCCATCAACCCTCTCCTCCCTTGTCCCTACCCACCCCCACCCCCCAACTACAATTCTGGGGTCTCTGAGCCAGGGACTGCATTGACAACTCCAGAATGCACCAAAACTAAGTTGCAGAGCTCAGTGAGAATTCCATGAAGTGCAACATTGCCCCCTAGTGACACATGGAGCTAGAGGCTCTTATTTTTCTTTTTTAACTGCATTTGTGGGGGCAAAGAGAAAAATCAATGTGAATTTTTCCGATGACTAATATATTGAGTTCTCCAAGTCGGAGAAGACTTACCAGAGACTAATCTAAAAACATCAGTCATCTTTTTAATTTACTTGTACCAAGTCATCTTTCAAAACAAGAGGCATGAAGCTGGAAAAGCAATAGAAAGCATGACTTTGGAAGCCATTTCTTAAAGGCTGTTCAAGCCTGGAGGGCTGCTAACCATCCCAGGACACTTAATAGGGACTAAATGGGACACTTAATAGGGCTAGCAGTCACAGGGTGATAGGTTCCAGGGCTGATTTATTTACAGGACAAGGACCAAATTTGGCTTCTTTGAAAAGGATGCTGAAAGAACTGCAAAACCAAAAAGCTATCCATGTCTTAGGCAATCATTGAATCTGGAGACACACAGGGAGCTCCCCTGCCAACTTTAAGAACACTAGTTCTGGGGTCAAAGGAATTGGATTCAAATCCTGCCTTATGAGCAGGTCCACCTCACCCCTCCAAGTCTCAGTTTCCTCAGTAAAAATGAACTAACCTCTGAGTTGAACCAGCTCAAAACCTCTGAATGTTCTAAACATAGGAAAGAACAATATGGTAAAATAGATAAGAGTGCTAGATTTGGGAGCCAGGGAAGAGTTGGTGTTCAAATCCCACCTGATACTAGTAATATGGCCATGGGCAAGTCATAATATCCCTGAGTCATCCAGAAAATGAGGAAGTTGGCAGTAATGGTCTCTCCAGTTCCTTCCAGCTCTAGTTCTGTGAGTCAAAGACCTTCATCCATGGTTTTGTTTGAGTGAAGCAGAATCCTAAGTAAAGTACACTCTATCAAGCAAAAGTCACACATCTCTTTAGTTTGTGGACAAGAGTAGGAAGGAGACAAAGTCTCATTTCCTGTCTCAAAAGCTGCGAATCATATCTTTAAGGGTTCACACTAGGCAATAAGCTCTGAGCATAGCTATGAAATCTCCACAATCATACAATATTGACTTATGCACTATATCAATTTAAAGTTCAGATACCAATCTTTAATAAGACACCAAAATTAAACTGTGGCCACAAGCACCTATAAAGATAAGGCATATTAGCACTTCATATTCTAAATTTCATACAACCAGGGCAAAGCTGCCATACCACTGACACCTTCCCAGTTTAGCTCAGATGCCAATCCTAAGAGTTAATTAAAAAAATAAATTAAATAAAACATTAAATGCCAATTAAATAGTATAGTATATACATATAGTATAGCATAATTTCTCTCACTGGATTTTACTTTTTACTGTAACAGCTTCTTATCCAAATATCCTTGGCAACAATGTTATTGACTCCTTAAGCTAGCCCCAGACTGCTATGAAAGATCCCTACCCCTACGCCTACCACCATAATCCCCTTTGTAATTCCTATTTCAGTATCTCTCAGTTTCTTCAATATCCTGCAGGGGAAAAAAATAAAGCTTATAATATGAGTGTTTGGAAGATGGAAGTAGAGAAGGGATACTCTAGCATAGCCTCCATCTATCATGTCAACTCTTGCCTAAAGGTGATGGGCTTTTTGTATTGGGACCACTGATGCGAGAGGATAAGGGAGGGGAGGAAGGCAGGGATGGGGCCCTGCTCCCATACCTTCTCATGATAGGGTCCTATGACAATCCAGCCACAGAAAGTGTATCCCAGGTAAATCATCCCAGCACAGGCACAGAAGCGAAGGACTTTGGGTAGTGAAGCTTGCATCGTCAAAATGAGCACCTAAAAAGTCCAGAAGTATCACTGAGTGGGGCTGAAGCTCCATTAACCAACCCAAACCCAGCCAAAGAGGGGTAGGATACTTACATTGTATGCCTGGAAATAACCCAAGTATCTGATGACTCCAACCCAAGCAAACAAAGTGGATGTTCCAAGCAAAATGCTGCAGAGATCATAATTTGTGAGATTCTAACACAGAGAGGAGAAAAACAAAACAGACATGACAACCAAATTCCCTCCTGCCACTTAACAGTATTTTATTTTTTCCAATGACATGTAAAGATAGTTTTTAACATTCAAAAACTTGGGTTTTTTTCTTGTTAAAATTTAATTTTTATTGATTTGATTTTTTGTTCTTTTTTCTCAATAGTATTTTATTTTTCCAACTAGATGTAAAGATGGTCTTTAATATTCACTTTTATTTTTTTCTTGTTAATGTTTACATTTTATTTTCTGGGTTTTTTTTTGGTTTGTTTTTAATTCTCAATAATATTTTATTTTTTCAATTACATGTAAGTTTAGTTTTCAACATTCACTTTGGTAGGATTTGGGGTTCCAATTTTTTTCCCTTCCTCTTTCATCTCCCCCAAAAATAGCAATTTAATATAGGTCATATACAACATCCATTTTTATAAGATTTTGAGTTCCATATTTTTTTTCCTCTCTCCTTTCTTGCTGTACACACACACAATCTAATCTAGTATGTGTGCATATATATATATATATATATATATACTCTGTGTATGTATACACACATACACATATACAAATGATCATTTTAAACATTTCCACACTAGTCATATTATGAAAGAAGAATCAGAACAAAAGGCAAAAGCTATGAAAAAGAAAAAAAGTGAATGTGGTATGCTCTGATCTACATTCAGACTCCATAGTTCTTTTTCTGTATGTGGATAGCATTTTCCATCATGGGTCTTTTGGAATTGTCTTGGATTGAATTGCTGAGAAGAGCTGAGAGGGCAACCAACTTTACTTTGTAGAACCTACAATTTTGAATTGGAAGGAGGTTCAGAGATCACTTTTTTCAACCTACTCCCTCACTAAATGCAGCTAGATTGTGAGTAGAGTACCAGACCTAAAGTCAGGGAGACTCATCATCCTGAGTTTAAATCACCTTAGAATACTTAATCAGTGGTCTGATCCTGGCAAGTCACTTAACCCTGTTTACCTCAGTTTCCTTGTCTGTACATTAAAGCAGAGAAATGGCTGGTATCTTTGCCAAGAAAACTCCAATTGGGGTCATGAAGAGTCAGACATGACTGAAGAGGAACAACTTTCTAAATGCATGGATGAAGAAACAGGCCCCCAAAGTAGAGCTAATAGGGCACAGAGCCAGGATTTGAATACAGGTCTTGACTCCAAATCTAAATTCAGTACTTTCTAAATTACAAAATGAAGTAGATTTACCAAGTAATTAAAAACAGACTTCTTCAAGGGTTTCAGAAATTACTTGCTTCCCTCCAGGCACTGCTGTGATTACGTACAATAAAAAAAGCTCAGTTCTTTAGATTTGGTTTTGTTCTTTAAGTAGTTGTTCCTCACCCCCTAAAATGTTTAAAGAAAATTGCTTGCTTTACTTTTAAGTGATATATCTCAGAGACATTTATGTCAATCTTAGGCCCTTTATTACAAGGGTTTTTGTTTTGTTTTGTTTTGACAACATATTGCAGCCCTAACAGACACAAACAAACACTTATCAAGCATCATTTATGTGCCAGGCAGAGCAATCAGACAACAATGCAACTCCAGTCCCTGCTCTCAAGGAGTTTCCATTCCATTAGAAGAAAAAACATATGCAAAATATACATAGTAAATATGGTGATTTTGGGGGGGCAGAAAGGAGGAAGAAAAAGATGGTGGCACTAGCCCCTTAGAGAAATGAGGAGAAGCTTCTTAAAGGAAGTGGCAGAGATGGAAAGGGATGATGATTTAAGTCTTTTAAGGCAGGATTTCTTTATTGGAGACCAATTTTCTCCTGATAAATTTTTACTTAACCCCAGGTCTATAGGTATATAAAATAGGTATACAAATCAAATATTTACTGATAATAAATCACATAATTTTAGCATTTATTAAAGACAAAAGCAAATTTGCATGCTAATGAGTTGAAGGTGCTAGTTTATTTTTATATAAAGAATTAATTTTTTTTTCTTTTTCTTTTTTTTGCTGAGGCAATTAGGGTTAAGTAACTTGCCCATGATCACACAGCCAAGAAGTGTTGAGTGTCTGCAGTCACATTTGAACTCAGGTCCTCCTGACTTCAGGGCTGGTGCTCTATCCACTGCACTACCTAGCTGCCCCAAGAATTAATCCTTGAAGAAATATCTGATATCTTTTACTGTTGCTAAATTTTTTGCACCCCCTACATTCAGTTATGTAATCCCATATAGAGTCACAACCCATAGCTGAAGAAGCTTTATTTTAAGAGAGGTGGGCACTGGACTATGGAGGAATGTAAATGCTAAAGAGAAATGACTGTATTTGATTATAGAGACAAGAGGAAGCATCTAGAGCTTCGTGGGTGGTATACTCAGACTATAATCAAACTTTTTCTTTAAAAATATCATTTTGTGCCTAAATAATTATTGATTAGAGAAATGCAAATTAAGACAACTCTGAGGTACCACTTCATACCTCTTAGATTGGCTAAGATGACAGAAAAGATAAAGATAAAAGGAAAAGGATGTGGGAAAACTGGGATACTAATACATTATTGGTGGAGTTATAAAATGATTCAATTATTCTGAAGAATAATTTGGAACTATGTCAAAAAGGGCTATAAATAAATCTTTGCATGCCCTTTGGTCCAGAAGTACTGCTACTGGATCTGTATCCCAAAGAAATCATAGAAGAGAAAAAAGGACAAACATATGTAAAAATGCTTGTAGCAGCTCTTTTTATGGTGGCAAAGAAGTAGAAGATGATTGGATACCCATCATTTGGGTAATAGTTAAATAAGTTATGGTGTATGAAAGTAATGGAATATTATTGTTTTACAAAAAAAAATGAACAGGCTGGTTTAAGAAAGACTTATATGAACTTATGCTGAGTGAAGTAAGAAAAGTATATGAAACAATTCTGATAGGCTTAGCTCTTCTTGCAATGCAGTGATCAAAGACAATTCCAATAGACTTGGGATGGAAAATGCCATCCACATCCAGAGAGAGAACCATCAAGACTGAATGTGTATTGAAACATACCATTTTCAGCTTTCTTTTTTGTTTTCTTTCTTTTTGATTTCCCTTTTGTTCTGATTTTTCTTTAACGACATGACTGATATAGAAATATTTAAAAGGATTTGCACACATATAACCTATATCAGATTGCTTGCTGTCTTGGGGAGGTAAGGGGAATATTTTGTAATACAAAATCTTACAAAAATGAATGTTGAAAACTTCCTTTTAATTGTATAATTATGTATGAATATATTGGACTTAATATATATTTTTGCCATGTTTAACATATATTGGATTACTTGCTATGTAGGTGAAGGGGTGGGGAGAAGGGGTAGAAAATGGAACACAGAATGTTGCAAGGGTTAATGTTGAAAAAATTATCAATGAATACCTTTTGAAAATTAAAAAGCTTTAATAAAAAAAGAAAATTATTTTTACATGTAATTCACTGGCTTTAGTTTTAGTCCAAACACAAGTTAAATGCAAAGGATCCTGGAAATAGACTCAAAGGCAAGTAATCCATGTCTATCAGTAGAATAAGTTTTCTTAACAGAAAAGTTCCCACTAGGCAGCTAAGAAACCTTATTTACAAATACTCAAGCCTTGTGGGCACCCAGTAAATGTCTGCCAAGAAGAACAATAAGGCTGAGAAAAAGGGATTTACCGAGAGAGATTACATTGGCTAATAGAACTATAAACACAAACCCTCAGTGATGAATTTTCTATTTGTCCACTTGCCACACTGATCCTACGACTATTCTTCTGGTGGTCACAAGGACTATATCTGTATAATCCATGAGAGAAATCGAGTACTCCCAAGACCCCCTTATGAACTCAGGATTTTTAACTTCTAACATATAAATCTTTACTCCCAATAAGCTTTGAGTTTTGTAGGATAGAAGTTTTGTCGGATTCTTTAGCAATATGTAATTCCTGCTCAAATAATATAGTATTGTAAAGCACAGTGCCTAGATTGTAGTAGGTGCATAATAATTTCTTCCTTCCCTCCTTTTTCCTCCTCTCCTTCCTTCCCCCTTACTCTCCCTTTTTCTCCTTTCTTCTCTCCTTCCTTCCCTTCTCCTTTTTTCTCCTTCCCTCATTCCCCTTTTCCTTCTTTCCCTTCCCTTTTCCCTCATTTCCTTCTTCCTTTCCTTCTTTCTCTTTTACTTCCCCCTTTTCCCTCCTTTCCTCCTTTCTTCCCTCTCTTTTCTTTCCTTCTCCCTCATTCTCTTCTTCCCTTATCCCTTACTTTCTCCTTTCTTCTTTCCTCCTCATTCTCTCCTTTCTTCACTTTTCTCCTTTCCTCTTCCCTCCCTTTCCTTTTGATTCACTTCCTCCTGCCTTCCCTTCTTTCTTCTTCCCTCTTTCCCTTTTTCCTTCCTTCTCTTTTCCTTCATTCTTTCTCCTTCCTTTTCTTCTTATCTCCAGACAAGCTGGAATGACTCTATGAGGTTAAATGAGGTTAAATGGATTCAATGTGCCCGAGCCAAGAACTCAGAACTCCCATTGCCATAAGATGCAATAGAGAAATACCCTAGAATTCCCTCAACAGACTTCACAAGACCTACAAGGGGGCTGGATTTGGAAGCAAAGAACCTGGATCTGACTCTGAGCTCTATTTCTTATTCCTTGTGTAATCCTGAGTACATAATTTCATTTCTCTGACCTTGTCCCCTCACTTACAAAAAATGGATGTTGGACAAGATGGTTTCTGAGTTCCCTCCCAGCCCTAAATGAAGGGAGGCAATACAACATGGCAGCAAAAATGTGGATTTGGAAACCAAGGGATCTCTGTCACCTGTACAACTTTGAATCCTGCCTTAACATCTACAGGTCTCAGTTTCTCCATATACAAACAAGGAAGCTGGCTAAATGACCTCCAAAACACCATCTAGTTCTGTATCTGCAATCCTATGAATTGATGTGCCATCACAAACTACATGAATCTTTGGTTATATAAACTTTGCAACAGAGAACAAAGATTTTAAGGTTAGCTTCTCCCCAATAAAGCAGATAGATCTTTGAAGAGTCACTCTTGCTGGGGGGAAAAATAGACAGCCTTTTCACCGAAAAGCATTTTTCCCACTTCAAGTCTACTCAGCAGATGCTGCCAAGTACTCAGTGTAATCAGGAGAATATTATTTTCCACAGTGTGTCGGCCACTTTATTCTACCTTTCTTAAGAAACCGGAGCCCAGAAGTGATTCATTTGTATGTATGTGAAGGCAGACTAAATAAAAGAAAGTATTCCAGACAAAGCTACAAAGGAGTATCCGTTTTCAAGATAAAAGTTTGTCTGGAATAATAGCTTCAGGCTAGCTCAGAATTCATATATCCTTACCTTTGCTTTGATTTCCATTTTTAATATTGATCCAATGATGGTCATTAGGTCACTGATGATCACAAGAATGTACCATCCGTTGATAAACTCCCAGCGGTCAGCATCACTCACACGTCTTTTATATTTCTCCAGGAAGAACCTTATAAATCTCTGAGGCAAATATTGTTAAAGTGTTTCTTACAATCCTGCCATCTAGGAAGTAGGAGAGAAACTCTGAATGGTGTTCTAACCCAGATGTTACCATCGGTATCACAACACTCCCAAGGGAGACCAAATGAGATTAAAATGTAATTGAGAAATATTTAACAAAATAAATATGAATGCCATGGGACATGGATAGTATTAATATATGGTTTTCTAAATTTTTATGTATGATTTAATGACCCCCATTTCTTGTTGAGTTGGATACCACTTCTCTGGCTTGGAAAAGCATCTGCCACCAAATTTCCCAACTAGAGTGCAAGTACGTTGAGAGCAGGAATTATCTTCACTGAATGTCAATCCCCTGCAGAACCTAACTTTGTCCTAAGCATGACTGATTTCAACCAGTTACTGAATTAAATCAAATTTGAATGTCAAATTGATGACTCTAGTTAATAGATCAACTGTAACAGAAGAAATGCATCATGCTCTGATTAAAAAGATGCTGGTTTTAGATAAAAGAACTGGATTTCAATCTTATCACTGCCGTTTGTGAGTGACATGTCTCTTAATAACCATGCTGGATTTCCTCACATGTAGAATGAAGGGGTTGGATTATATGATTAAAGAATCATTGAACTTGGCTGGGGAAAGGACCTCAACAGCAATTTAGTACAACTTCATCACACAGATGATGATGCTAATGAGCTGCCCAAAGTCACTTAGGTAGTAAGCAGTGAAGATGAGTTTTTAACTCACTTCCTCTGACTCCAAAGTTATTACTCTTTCCCTTTTAAGATTCCTTCCCATTCTAAACCTTATTATAGAGGGAGAACATAATATAGTACAATATAGAGAGAGGTGCTGGAGAGAGTAGAAAAGGAGCAACTATCTAGAAAAGTAGCTCTTCAGATTTGGGACAAAGGAAAGAAGAAACATCTTTTCTGTGGCCTTTTCCCATGAGTTTATTAATTTGGTAAAGGAGCACCAATTATCTGAAAGAGCCTCACTCTTCAAAAATCTTTAGTTACTTCCTACACCCCAGGCTAATTAAATAGTCTGGTGGGGAGGCAATCACTCTCCTCCAGGGATTTAATCCATTGGAGGGACTTCTGAAATAGAAGGATGACACAGCATCAATATTCTGTCCTTTGAGAACACCAAAGGGAGGGAGGTGAGAATCAAAATGCACATACTTACTTTTTGCAATCGGAGGGCCAGCACGATGGATCTGGTGCACAAAATAAGTGAAGAAAAGCAACCCAAAATAACAAACACATCGAACATCAGGATGTATTGGGTATTTTTCTGACCTGGAAAAAGCAAAAACCCAAAATGTCACCTCTAGGCATATTTTACTGAATATTGATTCTCAATATGCCTGCTGTTCTCTGACGAGTTAGTGTGAGACTCTAAAAGTTCTTTGGGATGAAGCTGATAAATTGTTATAGCATTTACAATTTGGTTCTATCCAATAAAAGGCAGGAGGTCACCTGAGGTAACGGTTAAAAGCCCACAAGTGGAGTCAGATGACTGGTCTCTTGAAACATACTGGCTGTGTGATTTTGGGCAAGTTCTTAACCTCCCTCAGTGCCCCCAAGTGAGTCTTCTAGAGAAAGTCAATCATAGATGCAGGCTAAGAAGAGCATATCATATTATATTATATCTACCTCGACATATTCACTCAGTAACCTACAAGTTAATGAAAACATTTCCCCAACTAAGCAGTTCTGCATCTTATTTAAACTCCACTAGAATCTCCTTTTAACTACTTAACAATAAAGTCAAAATTCAATATATGAGGGTCCATCTTGGATGTCACTCAAGGGAAATTTAATTAATGAAATTCTCATAATTCTCATAAGGTACAGGCACAGGGCCATAACACATAATAATGTTTTGGATTTAGCAGATGCTTAATTAATGTGAGTTTTTTTTAATTGAAGCAAGTGACAGGATCAGAGTATTTGAGGTTACTGTCTCACTTAAGAGTATCTCAATTGTGACTGGAAGCTTTTTCCCCCATCCAATCACTTATATTTATCAGTATACTATAACTATTCCTAGGGATCCATTAAGTAAAAAAAAAAAAAAATTAAATTTGGCTTTTTAATTTTTTTCTTCTCTCACGGTTTTTCCTTTTTGCTATTTTTCTCTCCCAACATAATTCACAAAGAAATAGGTATTTTCATAGTTAATATATATGTTAATATACATACCAGAAAAAAAACAATTTTTAAAAATTAAATTTAAAAATATATTTTGCCATCTAACTCTTCCTTGTTTCACATATTCCTACCAGGTGAGGAACTCCCAGTGTACAAATTCCTTTTCAGAATCAGATCAACAATTCAACCAGACTAACTTACTGAAGGAAGCACTCAGGAGTGAAACAGTCTTGGTCTCAAAGCCAAGAAGAGAGAGGAAGAATTTGACTCCAGGGTCCAAAATACAAATTCTGTCCCCCTGTGCCCTATAGCAGAATGCTTCTCTTTATAGTTGGAATTCATAAATTGAATTCTAGTGCTTTCCCTTTGCTTATTATTTCCCTTTTATCCTGTATGTAACTGTTGTTATTTGCATTTAGACAGTAATCTCAAGAGTAGGCATTTTTTTTTTTTTTTTTTTTGCATTTCTTTGAGTCTCCAATGGTTAGTACAATATCTGGCACATAATAGTTGCTTAAGAAATGCTTGCTGAAGGAACTAGAAATTGAGTTGATGCTAATCAATTGGGGAATGGCTGAATAAGTTATTGTATATTAACGTAATGAAATATTACTGTTCTATAAGAAATGAGCAAGCTGCCTTCAGAAAAACCTGGAAAGACTTACATGAACTTATGCTGAGTGAAGTGAGTACATAGCAATTGTACATAGCAATAACAAGATTATGTGATCATCAACTGTGATGGACTTAACTCTCCTCAGTAATGTAATAAAAGACTCATAGTGAAAAATGCCATCCATGTCCATAGAAGAACTATATAGAGTTTAATGCAAACCAAAGCACAGTATTTTTATCTTTTTGTTTTGTTGTTGTTTGCTTATTTTTTTCTCAAGGTATTTTGCCCCTCTTGATCTGATTTTTCTTGTATAACATGGAAATATGGTTTTTAAAATTGCACATATTTAACCCATATCAGATTGTTTGCTATCTTGGAGAAGGTGGAGGGATAGAGGGAGGTAAATTTGGAACACAAAAGTTTTACAAAAATGAATGCTAAAAACTAGAAAAATGATTGCTGACAAACTGAACTTGATTTTTTTTAATATTTGGAGACTATTGGTTTCTTTTAAAATTCTGTATATTTTCTTTTATGCATTTAAAAGAATCATTCTGAGAAGGGATCCATCGGTCTGGTGAAAGGCATCCATGATACAAAAAAGGATTAAGAAGTCCTGCTGTTGGATAACATTTAAGGTGCCATTTTGATCTGCCAAATCAAATGCTATTTTTCAGTCAAACAATAATCACAGCAGGATCTGGTATTTCTTTCTCAGACAACTGTGTATTCAAAAAGGTCAGCTGTGGTATACTACTTGTGAAAACCTGCCTGCTGCCTTCTAGCACCTTTATCAATGGAACCATCATATGTACATAGAGGATTCTCATAAGAATTTTATAGAATGAAAAGCAGACCCATGAGTCAATAGTTACTCTCAATCGCATTTTGTAGTTAACTATATATCTGAGTTTTCCTTCCAAGTCTTTGGTGTTAAGCAATGAATCAACAAATATAACAGTGTGTCACACACTGGGCATACAAATACAAGGAAAGAAATAATCCTTTCACTCAGGGAGTTTATGATCTCTTTTAGATGCCTTGTGAAGTGATACTTTTATACCTTTTTTTTCAGTCATGTCCTTTTCTTCTATAAGGATATCTAGGGCTGTGATTATAGAGTCCAAGGCTTCAGGGTCCACTGTGTTTAGTGTGCTGGGTTTTTTTTTTTAAGTGGAACAAAAACTTTTGTCATTCTTGTCCACCATCTCTTATTTTTCCAGCTTTATGTTAAAATGCTCCCATGATGACTTTGCATTGGGGGTCTCAGCAAGCATTCTTTAAAAAGTGATTTTTTTTCTTCTCTACAACTGAGCAGCACTGTGAAAAGACTGCTGATCTAGGAGTCAAGAATTCTCTCTCAGACTCATTTTCCTCATCTGCAAAATGGAAATAATGAAAGCATCTGCTTCACAGGATTATTCTGAGGATTAAATGAGATAACGCATAGGAAGTTACTCTAATCAATATTATGAAGCAATACAGAACATAATTTTGCATAATCTTTCTCTGTAAGATTTTTATGACTTGATTTGTATTCTAAATCACTTGTTATTACCTGCCACATCTCGCTGAGTAGAAAATCAGGGCTAAGAGAGTTTTAAGTTTCTGTTGTTTGCCCAGTTATAGCAACTGATTTATGATATTTAAATTCCTGTAAGGAATTGCAATGATCAGTATTGTGACCATTCTTCCATTTATTTCCAACTTTTTGACATTAAAAAAAAACATTGTTTAAATAGAACCGATTGGGGCAGCTAGATGGTACAGTGGATAGAGCATCAATCTTGGAGAGAGGAAGACCTGAGTTCAAATCTGATCTCAGATACTTAACAGCTCCTAACTGTGTGACCTTGAGCAAGTCACTTAACATCAACTGCCTGGCCAAATAAATAAATAATAAATGAATGAATAAATCGATAGATTAGGTTGCAATTGATCCAAAAAAATTTGCAATGACTATGCACAGTAAATAGACATTCATTAAACATCAACGAGCTATGTACCAGGAGTTGGTTTAATTCTTTGGACACAAAGACAAAAGATAGTGTCTACTCTCAAGAAGTTTCTAGCCCAGTGGAGATAATAACATACATCTTATACAAACACGATGTAGGAAGGATAACTAGGGATAATCAACAGGAGGAAGGCATTTGAAGTAAGAAGGATCGGGAAAGGCTGCTTGTAGAAGTTGGAATTCGAAAGTACAAGGGAAAGATGAAAAGGAGAGAATTCCATACATGGAAATGGGAGGTGAAATGTCCTCCACAAAGAACATCAGAATAAGAGGAGGTAAAGTGTAAGAAGGAAGACTGAAAAGTTAGGAAGGGGCAGGTGCTGAAGGGCTTTGAAAGTCAAACCGAGGATTTTCTATTTGAAGCTGGAGATGATAGGGAGCCACTGGAGTTTATTATAAGGAAGTGACATAGCTAGATCCATTCTCTGGGAAGAGTATTTTAACAGATGGACCAAAGTGAGATGAGATTCAAGAGAAGGAAATCATCTAGAGGGAGTGTACCAGGGTGCTGCCATATCAGAATAGAAGTGGGAATACGTGTGTGATGTTACAAAGGTAAAATTGATAGGACTTGACAACAGATGGGATAGGAAGACTGAGAGAGAGGAATTGAAGATAATACTTAGGTTTCAATGCAGAGTGACTGACAAAATGACAAAATGACAGGGAAGTTAAGAAGATGGAAGTGTTTGGGGAAAAGATAATGAGTTCAGTTTTGGACCTATCGAGTTTAAAATATCTAGGGAGCTTCCAGTTCAAGATGTCCAATAGCTAGTTAAAGACTATGAGACTGGAGATCAGCAGTGAGGTTAGGGCTGGATAAGTAAATTTAAGAATCATCTACTGATGATATAAGAATTCATAGAAGCTGATGAGACCATCAATTGAAATAGTATAGAGGAAAAAGGGAAAGGGACAGAGGAATCAATGGGGTGGGGGCAAAGGGGGGAAGGTTTTCCTTAGCAATGTATGGGACCATTTTCATGTGAGAAAGATGAAGGAAGAAATTGTTGCAGAAAGCATTTGGGTAATATGAGATGAGGAAAAGGGGAGAAGATGCTCACTGTAAATGTTCTAAATTTTTTTCAGTGAAAAAGTTCAGGTAAAGTTCTAATTGGAGAAGGTTGGGAAAGGGAAAGCCATGAGAGATTTAAGAAGGGATGACAAGGGTTAGAAAAGCCAAGTAGTGAGTGGTATGCAGTCCCTAAGGAGGTTGCCTTGTAGCAGTGAAGGCTCAGTTGAGATTATGTAATATACATTTATAGCGGATCAAGTTAGCAGTTTTCATGATTTTCTCCAGTTTCTAGCAGTAACACTAGAGTGCAGTGGATAGTGGGAGTAACCCAAAATAAAGGCTTGGCAGAGCAAGATCATCAATAGGATCAATAGCAAAGGACCTGAGAAGGTGGAATTGAAGTGGTTCATCAAGGAGTCACAATTGGGGAGGGAATAGCATAACTACTGCAGAGATGATTGCCAAGGAAAGATCTGAGAGAGTCAAGGGATTAGAGGTCACAGGAAAGATAAAGAATGTGGTTGAAGTTGCAAGGCAAAGGAAGAGTTGGAACATCACCATATAATGATCAGACAGAGAAGTTTCAAAATTTACAAACATGAAAAATGGTGCATTTGTGAAAGATAGCAAGGTCTAGGGCTCCACCATTTCTGTGTGTAGCTGAGGTAGAGTGAAGGAGTAGGTGAGAGAAAATAAGTACAGGAAGTTGATGTATAGGGTATTTGACACAGACAACTGAATCGGGAATAACTCTGAAGTCAGTAATAAATAATTTTTTGTTCCTTAAAATACAAATTTTATGTCTTATATAATTTCACATGTGAGGAGAAAAGGAGTCAATCTGGAACTCAAAGTTTTAAAAACAAATGTAAAAAATTGTTTTATATATAACTGGGGAAAATGAAAAAATATGAATTTTAGTGTTCCTAATATTTTTAAGTGTTCACTCTGTCTTGTTTATTCCAAAAGTGTTAGCACAGCTTTAAGTTTTAATAGCTATTAAATAGCCTAAAGTTTTATTAGCGATCAATAGTTTTAAGATATTAAAGCTTGAAATAGGAATAAGACTTTTGGGACATCCCATCAAGTGTGAACTTCTTTTCTCATTCTTTATTCCTGAAATCATGCTTTCCATTGTTTTTCACCCTTCTTATCTACATTCACTCTTTCATTTAAGTTGCTGTGTCACAAAAATACTGATTTCATCTGAAAGATTCTGCCAAATTCACCATAAAATTTCTCTCCCTCTTCTTCATCTTTAACAGATGCTGGTGAATGAGTCACAACTATTTTCATGGTGGTCTTTTTGCAAATACCTATCACATGCAATATGAGATCACCAAAGCTCCCCTTAAATTATATTTCTTGTTATCTTTGTACAGAAGCAACTTTACCAACTTCCATATTTAATGCTCCAATGACTCCAATGACTTCTGTTTAATCTGCAAATTTCTTGTTTTCTGGTTTCATTTATAATGAGAATGATAAGATAAATGATATTTGTTTCTTCAAGTTGTAAGTTCACTAGTTGCTCTCCTTTAGAATACCAGTGGCATTTAGAAAGCCAAGTTAAAATTTATAGGTAATCTAAAAATTACATAAAACTTTATACCTTTGCCCCGTTTCCCACTGCTTCATCATTACTGAAGAAATAGAAGGGTACCAGATGGCACCAAGGGCCATCTTGCATTTATTTTTCTTTATTTCATTGGTTGCCATGGACAAAGAATTCATCTCCCAGAATCTACTAAACACAAGTCTCTCTATACTGCCTTACTCTTCAAAAACCAGACAACTCTGTTACACAACTGGTCTCAATACCTATTGAGTGTGGTTGAGAGCCTGCTTGAGCACAGGCCATTATACTGTCTTTGAGAACTCTGGTTTACCAGCACACCTCAAGGAAGCAATAGATTAGGATTTTGTGGATGTCAGGTCAGCCTATACAGGTGCAATCATGTATCCACTAATTGAATTTGATGTATTAAAATGGATAAAATACCTATGGGGCAAGAGGCATGGCATTCTTTCCATGATACCTTGCCTAATATACCTAACAATGAGATAAATAATATTTTCTGCATTTCCCAAAGTCTTTTCTATGATACAGAAACAGGGCTTGGTATAAGTGTCAGAGCCAACCTGACATAGGCATTTTAATTCAGGTGAAATCTAGATCAAATGAACATCAAGGGTTGATTTGAAAGGAAAAAGAAGTTATAGTCTGAGGTTTACTCAGGGAAGGAAAGGGGGCAGTTTTGCATGATCTGCCTTATTGATGAATGGATAAAGGGGGGAAGATGCTAGGGGCTGATTCTATATATATAGATAATTATAGTGAGGGCAGGTAGCACTTATGAAGAACAGATGGACCACCCACCTTATATATACTGAATCTCCTGACACCACAGATAATTAAATGAGAAGTCCCAAACTTGATGGGATGAACCAATAGTCTGGTGGTTTGGACTGAAATGAAAATCATAAACACAAGCTCATCAGTTTGAATATTCAGTTGTGTCACGTCCAACAAAACTTAACTGAAGCATGTACACATGTATTATGAATGTGAACTTCCACTGGACTTGTTCCTATACCCATTCCTGATTGCTCCCCAAATGCCAAAAGTATGTTTTTGAAGGGGAAAAGGACCCTTAACAGATGGCCTTGATGTGGGGGGGTAGGTGGAACAGGAAACCTGTTGATCTGCCTGGTCCAAGCTTGGGGGTAGAGAGAACAGAAAACAAGGAGGACCAATATTTTAATGAATGGCAAGGGAACAAAAAATAGATAGAAAGAGAAAGGGGAGAGAAGAAAAGGAGATAAGAGGGTAAGAAGAGGGAAGGAAGAAAGAAAAAGGAAGGGAAGGAAAAAGGAAGAGAAAAGGAAGAGAGCAAAAAAAGAAGGGAAAGAAAAAGAAAGGATTGCATCTGGTTTTAAAATACAAGTTGGTCACATTTTAAAAAAATTTTAAATTTTAATTTTAAAGGTTTTTAAAATTCTAGATGTCTAAGAGGTTCTGTTGTCTACCTACCCACAAGAGGGAGCCCAAGTCCCTCTTTTCTTGTACACGTGGGGAGAAGGAAATAAATTACATCCCAAGCCTCTTAGAAAACAAAGGAGAAAAAGAGAGAACGCTGATTTCCCTGATAAACACATTAGATTTTTTAATTTTAACCAATATCTCACCAAATTTGTCCCAAGGTTAATAATCAAAAGTAAAAGCTTCATATATGCCAGTTATAATATTTTTTGCAATAGAAAAGACCTCAGTAGAGTCTGATGCCAAAGGGACATTTTTGACAGTTGGATAATATTCTTGACTATATTTAGGGATTGGCCAAGTAAACTATGGTACATAAATGCAATGGAATACAACAGAAATACAATACAGAAATAATGAATGTGGAGTATTCAGAGAAGCATGAGAAGAATTATATGAACTGATGCAATGCAAAACAAGCAAAATCAGAGAAACAATACACACAATGACTTCAACATTACAAATGGAAAAAAAATAAGAACAACGTAAACTGAATTCTGTGAAATGATAATGGCTACTATTGGCCCTAAAGAAGAAATATGAGAAGCTGTCCACTTTGAATGTCTTTTCCTCTCAATTTCTTTCTCTTCTGTGAACTTAAAAATTTTTTCACTGATCCTTTCTTTTCTCCTTCTGTCCATCACTATTAACCCTTTCTCACCTACAAAGTCTTCACTTATGGGGGAGAAAAAGTCCCTGTGTAAAGATATATGTCTTGTTCTGTACTTCAAGTCTATCACATCTTTTCTTCACTGTATTTGACAAAGAAAGGAGCTTTTTTTCCCTTTTTTTTTTTTTTTTTTTTTGAAGAGGTCTGCATTGGTAAAGGGAATGTCTTTGTTAGCAGTTTCTTACACCAATGAAATAACATATTCAATGCAAAAAATTCAATCAATCAATAAACCTTTATTCGGTACCTACTATGCGCAAGTACCAATTAGATGAGAGAGGAATGTTATTTGGAGTAAAGAAAGCAAAAGACATAGGATAATGCATTAGAAACTGGAAAGGATCACAGAGACTGAAGGCAATCTTTTCATTTTATCAATGAGGAAACACTACAAGGATAGAGACTTAACAAAGAAATAGTCCACAGAAAAAGAACTTGGAAAAAAGAGAATGGCATGACAGATAGAAATTATGAACTCATCATCATTTTTAGGGGAATGCATTTTGCTTTAAACACAATTTGAATTTATGTCTTCCACCCACTGATCTCAGAATTAGAAAGGCTGCCCTTTTGAAGTACTACTCCCCCAGTCAGGGGGCACAGTAGATACAGCAATGGATCTGAAGTCAGGAAGACTTGGATTCAAATCCAACCAGAGACATTTACTAACTATGTGGTTCTAGGATAGCTACTTAATCTCTGTCAGCCTCAGTTTCCTAAAATGGAGCTAATTATAGCACCTTACCTCCTAGGGTTGTTGGGAGGATAAAGTGAGATGATAATTGTAAATTATTTCTCCAACTATAAATTCAAAAATATAAATGCAAGAAAAATTATTATTGTTATTCTTAAATGATCATGGAGCCCTCTTGCATAATATATATACACGTACATAAATACATGTATATAGGTATATGTATGCATATTGTATATTTCCTGAGGCAACATATTAAATTTGGAGTTAATCATTAATAGTCAGAAAGTCTTTCTAAGTTCTCTATCGCAGAGTTACAGCCTCCTTTTTTCCTTCTTTCTTTTTTTTCTTCCTTTTTTCTTTCATTCTTCCTTTTGTCTTTCCTACTACTATATGTATATATGCATGCACATACACATGCACGTGCTCAGACATATTTCTTTAAAGCAGTTTTCAGGACTTCACCAAAATTTAAGTTTGTGAAGTCTTAGAAAGGAACTCTATAATCATAATAACTTATAGCTTAAAAGCAACTGACATGTTCCAAATAAAAGGGAATGCATCGAGAAAGGCAGTAAGACATTTAGAAGAGTAGAAGGCGTAACGTTCTGGACAACTTGCTAATGCACTCTTAGTTTAGCTAAAAGGCCTAATCAGAGAATTACTTAAAGTGGCAAAAGGCACAGTCTGGCAAAGCACCAGAGGAAAACTCAATTCAACAGCAAGAGTACACTAAAATATTAGTCATGTTGAAGTCCATTAGAAGGAAGAAAATGGCAAAGGACATGGAAGAACCCAGACCCTTGAGTCATATAATCAAAAAACCTGCGTCACACACTGTCCATTTCAATGTTCTCCTTTGGAGTGTTTATGTTCTCCCTCGGTTTTGGAGTGACTAATAATCTGAAAAATAATCTTTGAAATATGGGCTTTTGATGTAAAAGAAACTTCATGGAAAGAAGAATGGCCATGAAATCAAGAGAGAGCTGGGTCTGAATCCCACCTTCTACCCTCATATACTACCAGGTGTTTGGCCATAGATTTGTCATGGAAAATTAGCATTTGTTAAGGGATTTTAAAAATGCTAGTTACTACTATTAGTTATCACAAGTTCACAGGACCAGCACTGGAAGAGCCCCCAAGGGTGATCTACTCCAACTCTCATTCTGCCGATAAGATAATAAGAGAGATCAAATTATTTCCTTAAGATTGTCCAAGAATATTTAATTTCTCTGTTCATCAATTTATTCATCTATAATGTAGAGATAACAACACCTGCAGTAATTGTCTCAGAGAACAGCTAGGTGATGCTGTGGATAGAGTGCCAGGGCTAGAGTCAGGAAGATTGGAATTCAAATTTGGTCTCAGATATGTACTAGTTATGTGGCCTTGGGTAAGTCACTTAATCCTATCTGTCTCAGTTTCCCCATCTGTCCAATGAACTGGGGAAGGAAATGACAAACCACTCAGTATCTTTGCCCAGAAAATTCCCAGTGGGGTCATAAAGAGTCAGCCATAACAACCAAGTCATTAAACAACAATAAAGTAACTGTCTCTTAGGATTATCATGAGGATCAAATAAACAAACAAAAAAAAGGCACATAAAATATTTTGCAAACCTTCAGGCTCTTAAAAAATATCAGCTTATTTATAAAACCTGAAACTGGATTTTCTGAGCAAATCTCTTCTCTACACAAATAATACATACATATACATTCTTGCAAAGGAAATACTTCACAAACCTTTAAAGCACTACAAAAAGTTATGATTATCATTATCATTATTAATGAAATTACCCATGATTCATGTGTCTGCCACACTTACTTGATCCAGATATGTGCAGACCTTTGCACTCCTGAATGTTGGCCTCAGTATCAAAATAGATTTTTATTCTACCACTGTGAGCTTTATTGTTAAAGGTAATCTGTAGAGACAAAAATATGGAAAGAATGACTTGAAGAAAAAGAGAAACCCTGGTACAGGGGAATGGAAGGGATGGCAAAGATGAAGGACCACAAGGCTATCTGTCCTGGGTGTAGCCCCTTTGTGGCTTAGGACGGGCTCCAGGTGTGCTTTCTCACAGCCTGGGACTGAAGAAAGGCTACTGGGTTCTATATTTCCAAAAGCCTGGGGCAATCCTGCTCTACCTCAAGAACCTCAGCTCACAGGATTTAATGGCAGGGAAGTAAAGCTTGGAGATTATCCAACCTAATCCTCAGGTAATTATTATTTCATGTATTGTATTTGTGTCTAGGTGGAACAGTGGATACAATGCTAAGGCTAGAGTCAAAAATACCTGAGTTCAAATGTAGCCTCAGACACTTATTAGCTGTGTCACCCCAAGCAAGTCAATTAACACTGTTTATCTCAGTTTCCTCATCTGTCAAGTGAACTGGAGAAGGAAATGGCAAACCACTCCAGCATCTTTGTCAAGAAAATCCCCAAAGATTAAGTCAACAACAAGAGACAAAAATATGGGAAAAATGACTTGTTACCTATAACAATGGTGTCTCCCCTCAAAAAAATTACTTGAAGATCCAGACACTATTATTCTAAGATTATACATTCATAGAGGAGAAAAAATTTTTTTTCATTTGCATTTCTCTGCTTTTTTTTTTTTAGAGCAATTAAATAATTAAAGTCTAAATAAATATAATTCAGGCAACTCAGTACCTTAGGACAGGAATTCTAATCTGAGGGTCTAAGAATTTATTTTTAAAATATTTTGATAATTGATTTCAACAGAATTATTTTCCTTGTAATACTTCGTATTTCATTTTATGCATTTAAAAACATTCTGAAAAGGAATCCATAGATTTCACCAAAGTGTTGAAAAGAGATAAATGACACAACAAAGGTTGCAAACCTTTTTGGGTTTTAAAAGGGCTAGGAGAAAGGGGTCAATATGACCAAAGATCAGGGCTGCCATGCAGGATGTAAAAGGGCTTCCACCTTTGCTCCTTCCTCTTCAAAATCAAATGCTAACCCAAAAGCCAGTTGTTGTACTAAACAGAACTAACAAATATTGACATTATTTAGTTGTGAAAAAAAATTTTTTTTTTCTCACATTGCTCCCTTCTCCTTCACCCTTGCACATGAAGCTCCAAAAACTGCATGGAATCCAAGGATGGCCTAGTCTGTTTTCATGATACCTCCAAAGATTTCAGATGGTGTCACAAAATCCCTTCCAAATTCTTTAAATTTAATACTAAATCACTTTAATTGGAAAAACAAAAGCAGATTATGACATTTTGGGAAAGGTGATGGAAAAGCATGCTTTAAAAAATCAAATAAAATGATAGGATATAATGATTGAGAAATGCTGAATGTTGGTTATACTTTATCTCAAATTGAAACTAGATATTCTGTATTCCCAGTCAAAGAAAAGCTACCTTTCTAAATACGCATTCAGCTTGCTCTCTTTCTTAAACCCACCTTAACTGAAAATTGTATTTTTGGAAATTTGGAAATTGCAAAATTCCTTAAATGTGGGACTTGTGTGTCCATTTCCATCTTTTAATTACTCCTACCTCGCACAATACTTTGCATATAATAGGAGCTTAATAAAAGTTTATTGAATTGAAGATTGAATGTAAGTTGCAATAATCAGAGAGCCCAAATTTACCAAGGGAATAAGGTCAGATCCCAAATATATAGGGCACAAATTGTGACTATATATTCATTTTTGCATCCACAAAGATAAGCCCTAATTGAAAAGCTCCATCTACAACTGAACTACTCTATCCTTAATATTTCATTTAATTCTACTGATCTAGACGATCAAATTTTTTCTGCTTATTCTCTTTCCCACTGCCCCATCTCCAAATGGCTATTCTTCAATTTGTTGAGAATGAGAGCCACATAAAGCAATCACTACTATCTTCCCGACATCTTTTAACACATTTAACATGAATGGTATCAACCAATTTTAAAAATGTAATCAGCTGATTCTAAATAAAAGAAATAAAAGCTTGAATTTAAGGTGGAAAAGTGGCTTCTTTTCATGTTCACGATAAAATGTGTCTCTTCTAAGATTGAGGACAAGAAGAACAAAATATCAGAAATAGTCCCTGAGAAAAATACCACTTTTATATACATAAAAATAGACATTTTGACTAGGTTAGTCTCCCGGAATGTAGCACCCACAGTCTGTAGTTCTTTTAGTCCAAATCCATAATTTTATTAATACAAAGAACTCTCAGGACAGAAACTCCTTCTACTGATGCAAATGGATGATATGTTTGTGACTTGAAGTTTTAGTTATCCAGGAAACTGAAATATTAAATGACTTGCCCATTCTCAAAGATCCAGCCTATATCAAAGGTAGGAATGCAATCTGGTCTTCTTAACTCGAATACTGACCTTCTATTCACTACATCATACTGTCTTTCCTTAAGCAACATTATTGGTTGAAAAACACTGGCTAAATGCTGAAAAAAAGCTTCTGATCCTCAAGTATTTTCACCATAACAAAATTCAACAAATGTTTATTAAACACCTACTATGTGAAAGCATTTAGGCAGTACAGTTTTCTTTGAAAATTTTTCTTTTCAACAGCTTCATTTCCTCTTTCCCTTTTCATTTTCATGTTTGTACCACTAGAAAGGTCATGTTTGCTTTTGAGCAAAGAAAATTACATTTCATGATAAAACACTGCCTTCTGTAATAATAGCTGTCATTTATATAGTGCTTCAAGGTTTGCAAAGTGCTTTAAAAAATATTATCTCATTTTATTTTTACAATAACCCTGTACAGTAGGTGCTATTACTATCCTCACTTTACAGATGAGGAAACTGAAACTGAAGAGATATTTAAGTGATTTTTCCCAGAGCTATACAGTTGGCCTGGGCCAGAATTTGAACTCATATTTTTTTGCATTTGCACTGTGCACACCTATTAATATCTGGTTTAAGTTTAATAGTTTAAGTGTATATAAATACATAAGACATAAATCATAGAGATTAAGGATCCCCCCCCCTCCATATTTACTTCTACATAGAGCTAAAGACTCCCAAAGATCTAAGCTTTGGGGACAAAAAATCATTATTTAACAAAAACTGATAGGTAAAATGGAGAACAATATAACAGAAGCTAGACATTTCACACTGTATTCAATTTAAGGTCAAAATGCGTACATGATTTAGACATAAATGGTGATACCATAAACAAATGGGGAGAACATAGAGTACTTTACTAGTCAAATTTATGGATAAAGGAATAATTTAGGACCAAACAAAATATAGAAAGCAATACAAAATCTAAAATGGATAAATTTGATTATATGCAATTAAAATTTTTTTGCATAAACAAAACCAATGCAACCAAAATTAAAAGGAAAAGATAAAACTGGGGGGAAATTTTATAGCTGATTATCTCTGATAAAGGTCTAATTTCTCAAATATATAGAGAAATGAGTTAAATTTACAAGACTACAAGTCATGCTTTAATTGATAAATATTCAAAGAATATGAACAGGCCATAACAGTTTCCAGACAAAGAAACAAAAACTACCTACAGTCATGTGAAGAAATGCCCTAAATCATTACTGATGGAAGAAATGCAAATTAAAAGAACTCTGAGTACCACCTCATACCTATCAGATTGGCTAATATGATAGAAAAGTAAAATTATAAATTTGAGGTTATGTGGGAAAATTGGGATACTAATATACTATTAATGGAGTTATAAACTTACTCAACCATTCTGGAGAGCAATTTGTTTTTAAAAAAAATTTTAAAAGTTATACACGTACATTCATTTTTTACATATTTCCACACAAGTCATTTGCAAGAGAAAAATCAGGACAAAAGGGAAAAACTACAAGAAAGGAAAAAAAAAAAAAACAGAAGAAAAAAGTTGAAAATAGTATGCTTTGATCTGCATTCAGTCTCCATAGTTCTCTCTCTGGAGTGAATGGCATTTTTCATTTAAAGATTATTGGAAATGCCTTGAATCACTGAATCACTGAGAAGAGCCAAGTCCATCACAGATGAACATCACACAATCTTGCTGTTGCTGTGTACACTATTTTCATGGTTCTGCTTGCATTATTCAGCATGTTCATATATTTCCAGAATTTTCTGAAATCATTCTGTTCATTTCTTATAGGACAATAATATTCCATTACTTTCATAAACCATAACTTATTTAGCCATTCTCCAATTGATGGGCCACCACAAATAGAACTAGTACAAACATTTTTGCATATGTGGGCTGAAGAGCAGTTTGGAAGTACACCCAAAGAACTATAAAACTGTGTATATTCTTAGATCTAGCAATACCATTACTAGGTCTATATCCCAAAAAGATAGAAAAAAAAGGCAAAGAATTTATTTGCACTGAAATATCGATAGCAGTTGTTTTGGTGGTGGCTATAGAACTGGAACCTGAGGGAATGCCCATCAATTAAGAAATGGTTAAACAAGCTGTAGTACTGATTTTAATGGAATATTATTGTGCTATAAGAAATGACCAAAAGGAAAAACCTGGAAAGATTTACATGAACTATACAAAATGAAGTGAGCACAACTAGGAGGACATTGGACACTAATAGCAATACTGTATAATGAATAACTGTTAATGACTTAGCTATTCTCAGCAATATAATGATCCAAGACAAATTCAAAGGACTCATGATAAAGAATGCTATCTACTATCAAAGAATGAACTTGTGTTTTATGAATACAGATCAATGCACTTTTTTTTTCTTTTCTCTTTTCCTTTCTATATCTTTTTCTTTTTTTCCTTCCTTCTTTCTTGAATTTTCCTGTACAAAATTACTAGTATGGAAATGTTTTTACATGATTGTGTGTGTGTATATATAAAATCTATATTAGATTACTTATCATCTTAGGGAAAAGGGAGAGCAAGGAGGGAGGCAGAGAATTTCAAATTCAGATCTTAAAAATAAAATGTTATTTTTTAAAAAAAGATTTGAAAACTACTCTTTTTAGAAACTAGCCTAGAAATATATAGGATAAAATGGAAAACACACTTACAGTGTTATGAAAGGCATAACAGTCTGGTAGTTCCCGAGAATGGATTGTCTGTAGGTCAATGCCTTTGAGGTTAAAGGAGATTTCAACTTGTAAAAGCCTAAATGGAAAACAATATTGATTCGAAATCAGAGGAGAAAAATAACTCACAGGTTCATTCCCTTCCACTCAAGTTAAGATTCTAGAATAATAATACCCCAAAAGAGGTCAAAGAAAGAACTGGTTCATCTAAGATAAAACACTCAAATCAGTAGGTTTGTTCTTTTTTTTTTTTTTGAGAAACAAAATTAGATGCTCACTGATCGGAAAGTGGCTGTGAACCAACTGTGGCATGTGAATACAATGGAATGTTATTTTGCCAAAAGAAATGAAAAAATGAGAAATTTCAAGATTTGAGGCAAAACTTGAAGAAATGAATGCTGGGTCAGAAGAACAATTTGTTCAATGTCTATAATGATACAAATCAAAACAATATTAAAAGACAACTCAATTCAGATAAACTGCAGTGGCCAATCTTGGTCCTGGAAAAAAAGATAATGAAATGGTCTTTTCTTTTGGTAGAGAAGTAGGTGACTATGAGTCCTCAACATTGCATATATCATCTGGGTTTGTTTTTTCTTTTTCTTTCTTTTTTTTTTTTCCTGAGGCAATTGGGATTAAGTGACTTGCCTAGGGTCACACAGCTAGGAAGTATTAAGTGTCTAAGACCAAATTTGAACTCAGGTCCTCCTGACTTCAGGGCTGGTATTCTATCCACTGTGCCACCTAGCTGCCCCTGGGTGTTGGTTTTTAACCAGTTTTCTTTGTCAGAAAGAAAGGCTCATTCAATGTGGGTGCAGGTGTGGTTAAAGAAATGATTGATGGGTAAAATATGTAAGTATGTATGTATGTATATATGTATATAAACACATATCAATAACACTTTTTCTTAAGAACTAATTATGCAATTGTCTTTGCTTTCTCAAATATATCAACAGATTTCCTTTTTTTAAGCTGAAAAAAAAAGATTTTTAAATGTAATTACCGATAAAATTCTAGACTGAAAAATGAAGAATTCATCCAATGTCCTGAATTCTCACTATTAGGAACTTGGTCTAAGTAGATACAATCTGAAACAATGAAAGAAAAAAAAAAAAAACAACATTAAACATTAAACAAAGAAAGGAAAAAAAAAAAAAACCAACCCAATGCATTTTGCTTAATGTCACTATGGTTTTTATTAACATGAAAATACTGCCAGTACATTTTAAAGAAAAGCTGGGAAAATGTCTGTTTGGTCCTTTAATAACTGAGGAAATGTAACTATGAGTTCAATAAATTTGGTACATTTTATCCTTTAAAATCTTTTTAACTATTTTCTATTTCAAATTAATTGTACTGTTTTTTAGATGATGTGTTAATATGGTATAGGGAGAAGGGCTGAATTAGAAATGAGAAGCCCTGGTTTCAAATACCAGTTCTGCTACCTACAACCCATGTGACCTTGGGTCAGCCATTTAATTTACGGGGGCCTCAGTTCCTTATCTGTAAAATTAAAGGGTGACCCCAAAGATCCTCCCACATGGTTCTAAATTCATAATCCCATGACCAGGTTCAAATGCAACCTAACACTTAAACAATTTGTAAGATATTAAGCAAAATCACTTTAGGTCTTTGGACCTCAGGTTCTTCATCTGGCTTTGGAAACCTCTTGAATCTGTAATTCAATGATTCTAATTGCTTATAAAACCAGTACCCAGAGTCCTGATTCATATTCTGAATCCATTATCCATGCCTAAGGCTGACAGATTATATAGTCATGAAAAGACTTTAATAGAGTATTGGACTTGAAGTCAGGAAGCCCTGAGTTCAAAATCAAGCCTTGGACACTTACTAGTTCTGTGACCTTGCACAAGTCAATTAACCTCAAATTGCTTCAGTTTCTTCAATGAGGATGAAAATATGAAGATTATAATAATAGCACCTCGTAAGGACCAAATAAGATATTTGTACAGTGCTTAGCATTGTAGCTAGCATACAGTAGGCACTGTATAAATGCTTGTTCTCTTCTTAAGGATATGGACTGTCAAATTTTTTTTTTTGCATCCCAAAGCCTGCCTGTAAGCATTTAATGAATGCTAATTGACTAATAATAACTCACATTCATATAATAATTACAATAAAAGTTTACAGGGTGACCCTGCGAGGAGAGAATACAAGCAATAGTAGCATACCCGTTTCACAGATGAGGAAACTAAAGCTTGAAGATGAAATGCCTTCCTTGCCTCACAGTGCAAGTAAAGATTCCTACCCAGATTTTCCTTCTGCCTTTAAGTTCCAGATCTTTTCATCGCTCTCTGGGTCTCTTCATGGATACTGACTGTACCTGCTTCAAATTGCAGGAACTTAACAGCCTCATCATTCAAATGTAACTTCTTTTCCAAGGTTAAAGGATGCCCTCAGGCTGAAGAGGCAAATGCTCTTTTATGAAGATAGAAAGGATTGCTTTTGGAGGATTGCCCTTTTTGAAAGGAAGGTGAGGAAAGGAAAGGGACAAAATGTTCCATATTGTAATGTACAGAAAGTGATTTAATGCTGGTCATTTTTGTTTAGGGAAATCAAATATATCAACATTCCCTATTCGGTCATCCAATAAACATTTCTTGTGCACAGCCTGTATGGCAGGCACTGCGCTAGGTACTTTAATACAAATTTATTCATTCATCCATTTTTTAAAAAAATTTGTTCTTTTATTCATTCATTTACTGAGGCAATTAGAGTTAAGTGACTTGTCCAAAGTCACACAGCTAATAAACATCTGAGGGTGGATTTGGAATTTAGGTCTTCTTGACTCCCTGTATCACCCAGCTGCCCCTCTATGAATATATTTAGAATGCTTTACATTCCAGTTAAGCTAGTCAGAAGACCACTTCTGGGAAGAATTCAGGCAGACGCACCATACTGAGAAGATAATTAGTTGGACCACCATAAATCTACCTCATCTGTAACTCATAGTTTTAGAAAGTTGCCTGACACTGAGAGGTAAAAGAGCTTATAGGATGATCAGTTTAAAGGTGAAAGGATCCTTCAACCTTTTCACTTAACAGATGAGAGTCCAAGGTCCAGACAATGTAAATTATTAATCTAAGGTCCCATAGTAAGTAACAAAGACGATTTGAATCCAAGTCCTCTGACCCCAAATCCAGCATTGCTTCCCACTGCCCAAGCTCACACAGAACATATAGATCAGAAACAAGACTTAAATCTAGTTCTTTATGACTTCTGCCTCTTTATCTACTATGCCATGTTAACTCTCTAGTCATACTTCTGTCACTTTTTTTACATGTAAATAATTCAAGTAAATAAATATATATATGAATTTATGTGTATATGTGCATGTATATAACTATGCATCTACGTGCATATATATGCATAAATGTGTCAGTGTGTTGTATGTGCATATATATAGTGCATGTGTATGTATGCATAAATGTGTGTTTTTGTATGCATTGTGTATATACACATATAGAGTATGTGCAAGTTCATGCATGTATATATTTGAGTGTATGTATACATATGTATAATGTATATACATGTCCTATAGTATATACATGTACAAGTGTGTATGTGTAAAGTCTGTATATTTGTGCATGTATATGTATATATGTATATAGATGGGACAATTAGGTGACTTAGTGGATAGAGCCCTGGACTTGGAATCAGGAAGACCCTTTGTCTTGAATTCAAATCTGGACACAGACTGTTATCAGCTGTGTGAGCCTGGGCAAGTCATTTAACCCTGTTTTTCTCAGTTTCCTCATCTGTGAAATGAGCTGAAGAAGGAAATGGCAAACCATTCCAGTATCTCTGCCAAGCAAACCCTAAATGGGGACACAAAGTTACACATAACTGAAAAAAATTGACTCAACAGCAACATATGTATAAATATACAGTGTTACAGGAGATATTATAGGGTAGATAAGAATCATTTTATCTAATGACATTACACAATTCTAGGACAGTAATATTAATTTCAATGTAAAAGTCATGACTATAGGATTTATGTAATAAATTGTACAGCAGTATTCATCGCAATCGACATAATTGCATAGCAGTATTCATTATAATTGACCTAACTTTTAAAATTGAATGAGGCAATGGTATTTTGAAAGCATTATTTTATCATTTGGAAACTTCCCTCTACTCAATCTGAATGGAAATCCACAGGTCTGAAGTCCGGAGAGTAACCACAAGAAAACAAAAATAGGAGTATCAGAAAGAATTCTTTCACACATTATGACTGATTTCAGTGAAGGACATGAGTAGCTCGAGTTGCCAAACTTTGCTTTTTGCACAAGGACATCTAGCTGTTTCATCTCCTAAAAGTTTCTCTTTGCAAAGAAAATACAGATAATCAAGTCCAGCAATGGCCACGTGGTAAAACATTTTATAAAAGCAAAGAAAATAGCTTAGAATTACAGAATTGGCAACTATCATCAAATAGTCCGAATACAAAACCTGTTTTTCCATTAGATATTCATTTAGGCCAGATTAATTTGTTTTTGAGGGGAAAGACTGATAATACTACAGAGCTTTGTGAAACATTAGAAATAGGTTATGAATAAGAGGTCACTCAGAAAATCTTCAGAGTCAGCCTGTATTCCTATCATAGATACTCCTATGTGGAGGAGGAATCTAACAGTCCCTCACAGTTAGGCATGAAGGTCAGGTCTGTGGTGTGCTCCGGGTCTTTTGTAGAATGGGGCTGAGTTTCACCAAACAGGCAGAAATCTGACAAATTCAAGCATCCATCACCACCATGGTGTTTTCTAAGACATCATCACTGACCAATAAAGGGTGCCCCAGCCAAGGTCTTCTTTAGCTCTGAGAGGGCTAGCTCTTCAACTCATGGCTACATGAACAATAGCTGGCTGGCTGGCTAGCTGGCTGGGAAGCACAGAAGTAGGCACAGAGGAGCAGGACGTAGGTTTTATGATTGTGTACCTATGTCAATTTACCAACCCAAGTTAGCCACCAACTTCATGAAGACCTGAATTTGAATCATGCTTCATTTACTAACTGCGATCCTGTTAGAGTCATGTTCACTTCAGCCTGTTTCCTCATCTGTAAAATGAGTATAATAACAGCACTTATTTCATAAGGTGGTGGTAAGAACCAAATGAGAAATCTAGGGAAATCCTCATAGGGAGTAGACAACAGAAGATAGGGTTTGAATCAAGGTTCTCCTGAATCTAAAATGGATGATGCTGTATCCCATAATGTATACAAAGCCCTTTGCCCAATATAATTCAAAGTAAATTTACATTTTAATGCTATACCAATCAAAGGGATTTGATAGAACTTTTAAAACTTGATAAAATAATAACAATTAATTTAGAAGAATAATATCAAGAGAAATTATAAAAAGATGCAGGGATTGAGGGTAAATAATACTTTCAATACCCCAAAATGTGTCATAAAGCAGCAATCATCAAAATAATCTGGAACTAATTAAAAAATAGAAAGGTAGGCTGATAGAAGAGATTAGACAGGGAGAATCAGAAACAAAGAAATTCAATGATGTAATGTTTGATGAAAATTAAGATATAAATTACTTGGGGGAGGAGGACTCCTTATTTCATAAAAACTGTTATGAAAATTGTATAGCAGTCTGGCAGAAATTAGGTTTAGACCAACAACTTACACTACAGGCTACAATATTCTAAATGGATACATGACTTCAACAGTAAAGATAATACTATGGGGAAAAAATTAGAAGAGAAAGAGATCATATACTTCTCATGATTATGATAAGAAATATATTTTTAACCAAACAAGAAATAGAGGCAATTACAAAAGATAAAATAGATAACTTTTACTACACAAAATAACACATAAATAACTTTTACTACACAAAAAATTAAAAGCTTCTGCACAGATAAAATGAATACACATAGGATAATAAGGAAAGTAGTCAAATAAGAAAAATATCTGTGTATCAGATCTCTCTGATAAGGGTTTGGTATTCAATATATATAAATATAAATAAGTGTAAAAGCTTTTCTTCAATAGACAGCTGGCCAAAGGATATGAATAATAATAAAGATAACCAAAATGGCAATAGTCAATATAGAAGTGGTTTTGAAATGTAAGGTATACCAATGCATTATTGATGGAGTTGCAAATTGGTACAATCATTTTGGAAAGCAATTTGGAACTGTGTAAATAAAATGAGTAAGATGTCCATATTCTTTGAACCAGAGGTTTATATTCCAAGTAATCTATAGATAAGAATATTGATAGTAGCATTTTGGGAATGGCCAACCAATTGTGATACATGAATTTAATGGATAACTATGCTGGAAGAAAAGATGTATGTAATAAACAGAGAATCATGGAAAGATCTTTATGAACTAGTTCAGAGTGAAGAAAACAGAGCAAAAAATATATATATATATATAAAATAACTACAATATAAAAGGAAAAAAAACAACCATGCACCAAAAAATCAAAAGCCAAGATAGCAAAACTGTAAAGATCAAATATGACTCAAATGAAGAAATATAAAGACATACCCCTCCTATCCCTTCATGGAGATTGGAGGGTGCATGTGTTACACATTGCTTCAGATTTTAATATATTGATCAGTTCTGAATTTTTCCTCTTTTTTTGTCTGTAAAAAATACTATTTGTTAAATTGGATGGCTCTCTAGGAAAGAAAATGTTGGGCTACTGGGAAAAACTGAGGATATTAAAAAAAGACAAAAACTTTTATAAAAGCTCTTTGAAAATTTTAAAGTATCAATTAAATGCTATTATTGTATGTAAATTATTATGATTGATTACTATTATTGGGGTGAAGATCTGTCTTCAAATTACACCTAAACTATGTGACTTAACTTTGTGTCTGAGGCGGTGGGAGTTCTCATATCTGGTATTCCCTCCACCACCTTGAATTTCCCTCACCAAAGTCCTTTCCATGTGAATAACAAAAAAGATTCTTGTCAGAGAGAATAAGTGCTGCTCCCCTCAGTGATATGCAAAATTATGTGATCACCCCAACAATTCAAAATGGCAGTTTATTATGATTCTTTTATTTTTTAATAACTTTTTATTGACAGATATTATGATTTTTGATACATTACCTATTTCAACTTCACTGTCTATATTGAGGGTATAATTGGATGGGAGCACAATGCCTTTCTTGTAATACTGTTTGCACACTTTCAAGCCCATTGCATCATCTTCATTTTTTTCATAACCAACCATGCCCAAGGATATAGTCTTTAAACGATGATACTGTTTAAAAGAAAGGAGAAAAAACAAACCAGCACCCGTATAAGATGGAAAAAAAATAAAATCCAGAACTTAAAAAAATTTATAAAACGATAAAAGCATTCCCCTTCTTGCCCCTGCCAATTACAAGAGCTCATTTGTGCTTCCTGCCCCTCAATGTTAATAAGTTATGGCAATAGAAATTAAATGAAATGATCTCAAAATGTTTTGCGGACCACCAAATGCCTCATGACAAATATTTGAAAGTAGAATGTGCTTCTCACACAATGGGGGAAAAGGGAAGGCTATAACTGTAAAGGTGATATTTTCTTATACCAATCAATGTATCTTCCTCCCAACTCCCTTTCAATAATTTTTCTCACACTTCTCTAGACAGTCTATTACCAATTAAATATACCAGTACATTTAAAGTACCAAGCACCAATTAAATATACACCTAGGATTTTTCTGCTATGTTAATGCCTAAACTTACATCAATCCAGAGGTCCCAGGGTTTCAGAACAGCATTTTCTTTTGAGAACTGTTTAGGGCTCTAGGTTAGGGGTTCTTAACCCAGAATTCTTGGATTTGCCCAGGAAAATCTTTAACTAATCTCTGACTGAAATTTAGCATGTCCTTCGATTATGGATAGAAGCAACAAAACACAATAATATTAAGTGGTACCTGACCGTTAAAGGGGTTCTTTATCCCAACAGGAGAAGAATGTGATTAGGTAGTCAAAGGAAAAGTAGATTAAAATTTCACCCTGAAATGAAAGTTCTTCTAGAGCTACTATTGTTTCACTTTTGCCTTTGTATTCCTGGAGCCCAGCAGCTGGCACTTAATAAACACTTAACAAGTGCTTGATTGAAAGATCAGAGAGTTGGGGAAGGGATCCAAATTGGAAAACAATGGGTCTAAGGGGGATATAAGGCAGCTAAGTGGATTGCGCACTGAGATCCGGATTCAAATTTTCCCTCAGATACTTCTGTGTGAGCATGGGCAAGTAACTGAATCTCTGATTGCTTTTAATAAAAATGCAGGAAAAAATGGCAAATCATTCCAATATCCTTGCCAAGAAAACCCCATGGAAAGCATTTGCATGTTATGGTTCATGAGGTCACGAATAAGTAAGACTCAATTGAACCACAATAACAAAATAAGAGTTAGGCCAACAATTGAGATAGTACCAAAAAAGCCCTTTCTAATTATTTTAGATATTTTTACATGTTTATTTTGGCAGATGTATAAAAATTCCTGAACATATTCCCCTCTCTCTTCAAAAAAACACATACATATAGAATCAAGCAGAATATTTTAAAACTTTATGGAAAATATGCTACCCCAAAGTCTCCCAAATCCCCAAATTCCAGAATTGCAAACATTCATACTAAAAAGTTTCTCAACAGGTCAGGGAGCACAAATGTAAAGAAGGCATCCATTCCCTTTTCTTTGTCCATTCTGACGGAAATAAATCTTTCTCACTAAAATCCCGGCAGTTTCCAAACTAAGTCTTACATCAGAGAATAAAAAAGTAACTATGACCATGTAATAGTCCTTCAATAAAATGACACCTTGCACAGAACTAAAGGAAATTCAAGAGTTGGTTCTGTCAAATTACCACTTAGGGCTGAGAGATGATGTCCCCAGGGAGAAAAACCTTAAGCCTCTGGGGGTTTTAGGACAAAGTAATTGCACCTATTTCACATCTACAATTGGGCTATTATCCATTTCCTTTTAGCAAAGGATGTAGTGAAGGGATTTGATTGAAGGGAAAATGCACTAAAGTGCTCGTATGCATTAGTAAAGGAGGCAAAGTGGAGCCCAGAATGCATTTCTCCATAGAAACAATGGTATAGGTGTGGGTTAGGCTCCTAAGGGCAGTCCAAAAAACTTGCTTAAAGATAATGTTCCTAACTTATGTGTAGTACAGCACCATAGGACTTGATTACTTTGCTTAACAACATCTCTTTAGGAAAATGGATTCAGAAGCAACAGACTCATGGAATTTCAAGAGTCCAAGGGATCTCCTTTTGCCATGGACAGGCAAGTCCCTGACTGGTGGGCTTGAAGACCATCCTCCAACTCGTAAGCAGCCAATTTTATTACTTTGGGGAGGGTTCTAATAAGACTTTTCCTCCCTTAGAATTGAAGGCAAACTCTTTTCCATAACCTCTACCCCAAATGTTCAGATGGACTATTTGTGTCCAACCTGTAGCAGCACATTCAGAGCTCATATTGATCTGATCAGCCACAACTGGACACACTGTAACTCAACTCTAACACAGGGATGTCATTTTGGTCCCCTTCAAGAATGAGGGATAACAATAAACCACCAATCATATCAGAAACACTTTTCTGTCCCCACCTGTCCCAAGTCCCATGCCAGAGGAGAGAGAATTTTCCCTTCATTCTCATAAACTTTTCTGGTCAAGGGAATAGGAAAATCTACTTTGTAGAAATATAGGGTAATTCTACTTTGGGGTAGAATCTTGGCTTGAGGTGCCAAAGAGCAGGCATCAGTGCTACAAAATTCTAGATGTTAGAAAAAGGGGTTCAGCTATCATCTACTTCAACCTATACACAAAAAGAACCAACATAATGGAGTGACCATGCAGAATAAACCGTTACAGGTGCAAATTGACAATATGGAGATGTTTACAGAAAGAAGAGGAAAAAAAGTTCCAAATGGGAGAATGAAGACAGAAAAAATTCCCATAACCCAGCTAAAGTTATTCCCAGATAACTACTGCATGTAAAGGACATTTCCAGGTGGTCTACAAGGGCTTACTTTTTTTTGTGGACAAATTCCAAGGAGAATACTTACCTGGTTAATGACAAAAAATATGCTTTCATAGACATCTTGCTGGGTATAGACACTGCAACTGTAGTCACCTTCATCTGTACCAGAATATCCCTTTAGAAACAAGTGCTTAAAAGCCTCAGTATTATCCTCTTTGAAAGAGACCACCAGCTGGTTATTCAGACCAAAAAGAACTAGCTGAAAAATACAACATTAGGATAGAAATGCAATCATTAAACTATTTACCAGTGGGAATTTGATTCATTCAATTCAATAAGCATTGGTTTAAGTTCTTGTATTGACTAGGTAAGGAGAGTACTATGACAAAAATTAAACCAGTCTCCCTCCTCACAAAGGAGAAATGGGGGAAGAAAGGCCAGATAAGTAAACAAAACTACACAGATAAGAAAACATAAAACAAATACAAAATAATTTTAAGGGGATTGGGAAGGATCGACAACTGGGATGAACCAGTAAAGGCTTTATGTGTTATTAATCATGATGAAAGATGTTCCTGACTTTACAAAATAAAATACTTTTTAATATGATAGAAAATATGTAACCCAAAACCAAAAGTTAGTATTACTTATAAGGGGAAAATATGAGAACCCTTCCTAATAAATAGAGGAATAAAGCAAAAATGTCCCTTCTCCCCATTATTTAACATAGTGCTAAAGTTGTTACTGACATCTTTATTGACAGCGATAAGACAAAAGAAAAAAAAAAGTAAATGTATACAATGCAAGATTTTGCTTTGCATGGCCATGAATACTTATCACAAGGGTTTGGTTGTTCAATTTTCTTCCAATTTTTTTTTTTTGGGGGGGGGGGGGGGCAGGAGGTAGAAAGAGGAAAATAAATGTTAATAAAAAATAAATTAAGAGAAAAGATTTTCAAAAAGCAATAAAAATAATCAGCATTGGCAAAGAAATAAAACCATTTCCTACTCCCCTGCCATTTCCTGATGGCATGTTATTTGTCTTTCCTTCTTGAAGAGGACCAGGAATCAAGGAGGAGGTACCAAGACCTCAGTATCTTTACCACTCCTTTCCCCAAACTCCCCCAATTCTTTATATAAAGTTTTCCCTTATCAGAATATAAGCTCCTTTAAAGGCAGGGACTGTTATTTGCTAGTATTTTTATTCCAACCACTTATCTTGGTGGTTGAAATAGGATGTTTAATAAATGCTTTTGTTTATTAAAAAAAAAAAAAAAAAAAACCTAGTGAATTAGATTTAAGTGAGGGTAGGCTGTGCAGTGACCAGCCTCATTTTCTCCTCCTGAGACATCTGAGTCTAGTGGCAAGATATAGATCAGGATGATTGGCAGTGGGATACTTTGGCCTTTCTAATTTAAGGTTTAACAGGTTTGTTTGACTGAGGCACTGCCCGTTCATCGATTAAGGCTAGATAAAGAAACACTAGCTTAAACCCAACTTTTGCCCCAGGGCAAGCCTAAAATAATACTTCCATTCATTAAGTCTACAGAAGACAGGACCTAGGTTCCTAATAACACAGTTCTAGGTTCCTAATACAACTGCTCTTTTGATGAGGTTAGTCTTCAGAGCTTCTGGGTTATTTTTTTTTTTTTCCTTCCTTTTGTTACAGATAGTTCTTCCAATTCTTAAAGGTAGACATTTCTTTCTTTTCCCCGTTTTCTTTTTTTAAAAGCACATACAGTAACAAAACTACCCTTCTCATGATGACGGATTTCTTAGGAATTTGTGGATTCTATCAACTATAACTCTGCTGTGTTTTCAAAACTTCAGATCCTAGCTCTCACTAGGTGGGAAATTGGGCAAGTTATTTGGCTTGTCTGATCCTCACTTTGTTATTTGAAAAGTGAGGATAAGCTCAGTAGAAATTTTACCAGGATTTAAATTCCAACTTTGATGGCATGATGGTTTACTTATAAAACTCCAGGAAATCATCAGCAGTGTGGTTTCCTCTTTGTATTCTTCAAAGTACACCAGACTCCAACCTTGTGAATCTGAACTCTGATTAGTCCCCTTTCACCTTACCTTGTCTTATTGAATATCTGCTCCTTTTCCTATCCTTTGCTAAGCCATGTCATTTATACTTTTGCAAGGGGGAAACCCTAGAACTTTTCCTATGAAATCTAGGAGAAAATCTAAGTCTTCTCCTCCTCCTCCTCCTCCTCCTCCTCCTCCTTCTTCTTCTTCTACCAGAACTCCAATCCCAACCACGAGACTCCGGATTATGATTCAGAATCAGAACTCTGATTCAGTTTTGACTTTATTTTGCCTGGTTCTTGTTCCCACCATGGCACTTCTTGGCCATCTCTAAACCATAGGGCGAAACCTAAGTCTCTTCACCAGTCCCTTCCCAAAACTCCCCCCAAATCCTTATGGAAAGTTCTGCCTTAAGAAGTAAGCTTCTTTTAAGGGAAGGGGCTGTTATTGTTATTTGCTAGTATTTTTATTTCAACCACTTATCTTGGTGATAGAAATAGGATGTTTAATAAATGCTTTTGCTCATTTATTTTAAAAAAAAAAAAACCTGAGAAAATTAATAGCTTCAACAATGCAGCAGGATGCAAAATAAATCCACAAAAAATCATCAGCATATGTATAAAGCAATTGTTAGTCCTTCCTTCTTTTTTATAATAGATTTTTATTTTCAAAATACATGTAAAGATAGTTTTTAATATTCAATCTTGCAAAACTCTGTTCTAAATTTTTCTCTCTCCTTTCTCATCACCCCCTCCTCTAAACAGCCAGAAATCCAACATATGTTAAACATGTGCAATTCTTCTATTCATTTTTCCACATTTACCATGTTGCACAAGAAAAATCAAATCAAAAAGGGAAAAAATGAGAAAAGAAAAACAAACAACAAAAAAGGTAAGAATACTATATTGTGATCCACATTCAGTCCCCATAGTCCTTTTTGTGGATGCAGATGGTTCTCTCCATCTATACAAGTTTATTGGAATCGGTCTGAATCACTTCATTGTTGAAGAGTCACATCCATCACAGTTGATCATCATATAATCTTGCTGCTGCTGTGTACAGTGTTCTCTTGAATGTACCACTTAGCATCAGTCCATGTAAGTCTCTCCAGGCCTCTCTAAAATTATTCTCCTGATCATTTCTTACAGAACAATAATATTCCATAATATCCATACACTATAATTTATTCAGCCATTCTCCAACTGATGGGCATCTACTTAGTTTCTAGTTCTTTGCCACTACAAAAAGAGCTGCTACAGAGGTAAGAGATGGAGGGAGAAAAATTTAGAACACAAAAGTTCAAGAAATCATAAATTTAAACTTCCCAGATTTCTTAGGTGAAAAGAGAAAGCGTCTTTTGGTCACCTCCTAAAAGAAATCCTAAAATTAAAACATCTAAGAACATTAAAGCAAAAATTCAGAGCTTTTAAGTTAAATTTAAAAGTCCTACAAGCAGCCAAATAAAAATATTCAAGTTCTAAGGAGCAACAGGAGCAACAGTATTCCATAAGATTTAATAGCTGCAACTCATGGCAAAAGAGGAGAATTTGGAATACAACATTCAAAAGGCAAATGATACAGCCTTAATTTAGCTTAATTTATTCAGAAAAACTGGGTATAATTCTATGGATGGAAAAATGACCTTTAATGAAATAAAGGTTTTCTAAATGTCCAAGATCTAAAGGCCAGAATTGAGAGGAGTTATAAGAGCAGAGCTTTGGAGGAGTGAAAAGATTTTGGCAAAGAATATTGAATAGGACATGAATAGGAGATGAAGTCTACATATTGAGTTGTTAGTAATTAAGTATGACTAGTGCCCCTCCAGAAATGGAGATTAAGCAATTATGGGAGGCATCAATCAGAAGAGCAAAGTTTTGAGGAATAAGGCACTCTACAGAATAATATTTAAAGAAATATTTTTAGGAACAAGTACAATTAATATTTTTATTTTTTTGATTGAAAATAATTGCATAAAATTAACTCACTTTATTTTATATTCAAGCATATTAAAAACTTCTAAATCAATCTGAAAATTTCTTTAGAATTAAACATCATCCCGATTATATAAGATTCTAGCTCTGATGCTCTGGGTCTTCAGGAAATAAATCTTCAAATGTTCAAGAGTCTTTAAGATACTTTCTTTTCAAATTGGAAATTGAGTGGATGGATATCCATCAATTGGAAAATGGCTGAATAAGTTATAGCATATGAATGTAATGGAAAATTATTGTTCTATAAGAAATGATGAACAAGCTGATTTCAGAAAAGGCTGGAAAGATTTATATGAACTGAGACTGAGGGAAGTAAACAGAACCGGAAGAATACTGGATACAGTAACAGCAAGATTATGTGATGATCAACTATGATAGACTTAGCTCTTCTTAGTAATACAGTGATCCAAGATAATTCCAATAGACTTGAGATGGAAAATGCCATCTATATCCAAAGAGAGAACTATGGTGTCTGAATGTGAATTGAAGCACAGCATTTTGACTTCTGTTTGTTACTTCTTTCTCATGCTTTTTTCCCCTTTTGGTCTTATTTTTCTTGTACAACACGATAAATATGGAAATGTTTAAAACTACTGCACATATCTTGCTGTCTTGGGGATGAGGGAGATTAAAAAAAAAGGCAAAAAAAATTGAAATTCAAAATTTTACAAAAATAAATGTTGAAAACTATCTTCATATGTATTTGAAAAAATAAAATATATTGTAAAAAGTTTACATTAAAAAAATTTTTTTAAGATGCTTTCCTTTCAGTACTAGGAAATCTTAATTCAAATTTTAATTTTTTGTTAACAACTTATTAGTGGTGAATCCCTTTCTTAGAACTCCCAAATTGGCTTTCTCTGCATTATCTAGCCCTTCTGACTCTTCCTGAATTCTTTTCCTTTTGGCAAAAACAAAAGAAAGAGGAGAAAATCTTGTTATCTTGAGAAGATCTTTTTTCCCTGAGTAGAGGAGATTTCCAAGATAACTTTATTACCTTATCCCCAATTACTCTTTGACCCACCTAATATCTTTGTCACACCTAAATACAATTGGTCTTTTTAGTAATAGCTGAGGGTGAGTCCAACAGTTTTACAATCTGGTTTTTTTTTCTTTTTTGAAGTTTACTTTTTAAAAAACTATGTTTTTTGTTCTTGAAACAGTTAAAAATGTTTGAAAAGAATATGATAGTTTGTAAGTATAAATATCAAGTTATTTCTTCACAGAAATGTTAATAGTGAAACCCTAAAGAATTGTCTAAGAGGGACTTGTAGAAATCTTTGAGCACAATAACTTCCGGCTAGGGACTTTGAAACTAGATTCATGAAAATTTAGCAAGAGAAGATGAGAGCAGAAAAAGTCAGTGGATGAGTCAGAGAACAGGCAGAAAGATTGTCTTAAGGGAAGAGATATGGAATGAAAAAGTTTGGGTTTAAGATTTTTACTTTTCAGGTGTAACCAGACTCAACAATGACAAAGGCTGGATTTTTCAAAGTTTGGACAACTAGATCAATCCTTAATGTTGATTGGCTGCCAACTTTAGCTCCAGAAAAAAGTTGGAGATAAGAATCTCTTTTCATTGCAAAGGTGGGGAACTATAACTGTGTATGAATATCATATTACTACACATGGCAGATATATGGATTAGTTTGGCTGAATTTCTTCTCTCTCTCTCTTTTAAAAATCTGCTACCACTACTATTATTACTACTATTACTACTAAGATAACTTTTTATATATAGTGCCAACTATGTGCCAGAAACTACATTAAGTGCTTTACAATTATTATTTCACCCTTATAAAAATGTTGAGAGATAAGTGCTATTAGTACTCCATTATTTTATAGTTGAGAAAACTGAGACAGAGTTAAAGCAACTGGTTGAATAGAACTCAGATTTTCCTGACTCCAGACCTGGCGCTCTATTCACTGTACCACCCAGCTAGCTGAAAAGGAGTGGGGGCTGGCTATAGGGTTAGTGAGAAATATATTCAGAAAGGAATGTGATATAAAAGCAAAAGGGTAAGTTTTAAAATAAATACAATTTTTATTTAAATGTTAACTTAGAGATAGCAACAGAATGGTCAGTAAATAACATGTCATATGATTATGAATGTATAAACTCTATTATTAATGGACAAGCTCTGGATAATTATACAGACACTTTAAAAAAGAGAGAGACTTTAACATAACTATGGCTATAAGCATTTTTCACAGATGTGATAGTAATAAAGAATTAGGGTGTACTTTGAGACATTGTATTCACAATATTACAACTATATTAGGAACATCGAAACTAGGAGGAGATAAAAAGGTGTCCAGTTTCCTCAATCCCTTATGTGTTTGCATCTAAAAATAATTTTCTGGTAGCCAAATCTGGATCTAAGGAAGGAACTTAAAAATCTTCCCTTCCAACTGTAGCTAACTAAAAAGAAGGTCAAAGTCTCAACAAAGAAATTTAGAATAAAGGAGTTCAAAGAACATTGCAATCTGATTCCCTATGAGTAATGAAGAAATATTTGCTGCAGATAAGTTTTCAAGGAGCAATTGCATTGAATTATCAAGCACCAGCTTTTTTCTGGCAAATAACATGGAGGGCAATCTCAGATTGTGAAATCCATGGAGGAGAGAGTTTTCTGGTACCAGGAAAAGTAGGGCCCCACTGGGGCTTCTGTAAGGAGAAAAAGGGAGGGGAAAGAGAGGGCCATTCCAAGGAATGCTGCTCCTTCCTTCAAAGAGATACTAAGGCTTAGAGCTGGAGAAAAGTCAAAAATGGGAAATGGAACAATTTCCTTTCTCACTAGCCCTGGACACCAAACCATCAAGGACTGGAGGTGAAAAGGCAGGAGAATGCGACTAAGAAGAGAAAAGACAGCATTTTGTAGTTGGGAGAGCCTCTTTTCCCAATCATTCCCTTCATGGACTAATGGAAAAAGTATGGATTTCTAATTAGTGGCAATGGGCTGTATTCTCACATCTTCCTCTTCCTAACTCAGTGACTTTAACCATGTCACTTAAACTCTTTAGTCCCAAATTTCTCACCTTCAAAATGAGAGTATTGGTCTAGACCCAAGCTTCTTAAACCCCATATGGGGTCATGGAAAAATGTGGGAAAGTTGTGAAATTATGATTTATTATCACTAAATATTTGTTGTATATAACTATTTTATATACCTACATGCCTGGGGTCACGTAAAAATTTTAACAAGAAAAAAGGGGTCGAGAGTGGAAAAAGTTGAAGATGGCCTGACGTGACCTTCTGGCTCTAAACCCATTAATTCTCTGACCAAAGATTTTATCTTGTCCAACCTGAACTTGAACAGGAAGCCCTTCCTATTGAATCCCTGGCAGGCAGGCAGTCACTTAAAAGAAGCCCTTTATCTCAAGCCTGGGCAGTTTTGTCCTGGCACTCAAAGACATTTACATGGTAGCTATGTCCAAGCTACACTAACTATGTCAGGAGTTTCGGCCCTAACAGGAAGTGTATAAAATCTCACGAGCTAAAGGAAACATAAGGCTTTTGCTATTACTGAGTTCTTTCAGTACCCCATTTGGGGTGATATCGGGATATTTCTTGCTGTGGGTGCTACAAATCTTTAATCCAGGATTTCATGGGTGCCTGACCCCTTGCTTAGTTTTGACACAGTATTAGACTCCTACTTTATATTCCCAATCCTAGATATTAAGACTATCTCACCTAGCTTCTGATGATTGCAGCCCTTCTATCTGTGTGGCAGTTTTCATGCATGCTCCAGTGATTAGACTAGTTTAGGAGGATCTACCAGCATCAAGGTCCAAAGAAATCTGGTTGAACTTGACCCTGATGCTGTCTTCCACTGGACAAATAAATCACCTTCTCTCTCAAATGAGGGGGTGTGTAAAGAGCTTACTAAAGTGCCTGGGATGTAGTAGGTGATACATAAATGCTTCCCCACAAGATTAAGTAGAAAGTATAAAGATTCTGGCTTGGGGGTATGCTAGTGAGTAGCAAGAAAAGACTATACTTTGAAGGAAAAATGAAGAAAATCTTTGGAGGGCTGAAAAGTGAAAAAGAAAAATACTAGGGATCTTTAACACCCAAGATAAAAAAGAATTAAAGAGAAGATAGCTACCTTAAAGCAATGCAAAATGAGTAAACCTTAAATCTACTGCATTCCCAGTTTCTGAAAAAAATGATGGATGTCAAAACTGACCCAAGATCAGAAACTTATGAAAGATTTTAGAGGGGCAAGGTCTTTGAGAATGTCCCAATTCCACACCTCTCCACCACTTCCCCACTATCTTCCCATCACCAAAAATAAGGAAGCAAGACTGACAAGACTGACAAGTCTATGAATTTGACCTTTATTTGGATGATTTCTAGAAAACATTATCAACTGAATGCTTAGTGACCATCTAGAAAAGGAAGTGTGATTGCTGTGATCTGATGCAGCGTGACTCTGTTAACATGTCAGATCTTTATTTCCTCTTTTTTTTTTCTTTAAAAACAGAATTTCTTAGACCAGGAGCCTCATACCCGGGACTTTTTCAGATACTTGACTCATCCTGAACTTTTAAAGGACAAAATTATTCAATGTTCTGCAACATAGGGGGAGGGACCACAGCTGGAGACACTGCTTATCAAGTCACATTGTTTTGAAGTTTTCATTGACTTTGCTCATTTTTTTTCCTTCTTCCTATTTTTCTTTTGTTATTAGGAAAGATTTTCTAGGTGAAAGGAAGGAAAATCTAGGCAATATAAAAAAGAAATAAGTAAAAATCCATTTTTAAAATGGCAAAGGTTAAGAATTGAATTCAGTTCTCCTTGCCCCCTCCCCTTAGCTGGTGATGTCTACCTACCAAGTATGTATCATGTGTGTACATGTTGATGTATATATATTGTTCAGTTGTATCCAATTCTTTGTGACCTCATTCGGGGTTTCCTTGGCAAAAATACTGTAGTAGTTTGCCTCTTCCTTCTCCAGTTCATTTTAAAGACAAGGAAACCAAGGCAAATAGGTTAAGTGACTTGTCCAGAGTCACACAGCCAGGAAAATCAGATTTGAACTCAAATGAGCTGTTCTGACTTCAGACCTGGTACTTCATTCACTTTGCCCCCTTGATGTCCCTAATGTATGTTTATGTTGTTATTCCTGTACAATAGTTTTCAATCATGTCTGATCTCAGTTGGGATTTTCTTGGCAAAGAGAATACTGAAGTGATTGGCCATTTTCTTTTTTTACATTCATTTTACAAGTGAGGAAACTGATACAAAAGGGGTTAAGTAATTTTCCCATAATCACATAGCAAGGAAGTATCTGAGATTAGATTTGAATTTAGTTCTAAGTCTGGCACTCTGTCCCTTGTGCCATCTACCTGCCCATGTATGTGTGTGTATTTGTATACATACATATAGAGTATATACTTATATATACAAACATGTGTAAGTTGATATATAAATGTATATGTATATATATGCATATATGTGTATGCATATATATATGCACATCTTACTTAGACACATATAATATATAATTTTATATTATGTATATTATATATGTGAATATTTAAGGTATATATACATATGTATGTATGAAGCTTTGGGAGGCTAACTGATTTGTCCACGTTCACTCAGTGAAATAATGAATGTCCAAGGCCATAGTTTATAAGGAACAAATATAGGAACTAAAGCAAGGTCCATTAGACCCAAATTCAGTGCCCTTAGTGATGGATCCCTGAATTTTTATTTGACATTATGGAACCCAAAAAGATTTTCAAGTAAAAAATCATTCATAGGAAGTGGAGAAGGCCGTTATGACTTCCAGAAGTGTTGACATCCAATTTCTGAGACCATGGGCACATACAAGCTTATTTCTAGTGACACTGAACTGGGACTATTGAAAGCCTGAATATTATTCAGATACTTCTTTGACATCTACAATTTTGCTGTATATATTCCCCAGCCTTACAGATAATTGCTTATACTTTCAGAAGGATCTAAGGAGGACTGGGGAGTAGAATGAGTTACTTAGAATCAAGAGTTGTTCAGTCATTTTGGTCTTGTCTGACTTTTCGTGACCCCTTTTGGAGTTTTCTTGGCAATAATACTGGAATGGTTGGCCATTTCCTTCTCCAGCTCATTTTACAGATTAAGAGACTGAGGTAAATAGGGCTAATGACTTGCTCAGGGTCACACAATTACTAAGTGTCTGAGATTGGATTTGAACTCAGGTATGTCTGATTCCAGATCCAGCAATCTATCCACTTTACCTCGTAGAATACAGAAGCAAAAGTTAAATATCTCCTCACATCTTCAGTTAGCCAGGAAATGCAGGACAAGTCCATTGAACCATGATGATTACTTAATTAGCTATATCAGTATTCCAATGCTTAGAATAGTGATAGCACATAGTAGGCATTAATAAACGGTTGTTGATTGATTGATTGTCATTTAAGGAATGGAGAAGTTAATCACCAGGTGGTCCAGAGACTAATTTACCTTTTTTGGTTTCATCAATTCCTGAAAACCATCAATTAGCTTGTAGCAATTTGCCTTGGTAGCACAGCAAACACTTAATAAATACTGATTGATTAATTGAATACAAGTGCTTATACACAGACAAGTCCATGAATCCTAAAGAAAGTCCTAAAGAAGCTGGGAATATAAATATACACCCTTCTAATGAAAATCCCAAATATCAGTAAGAATTCAGAGTCTTTTTAAAAACAAAACCCAAAACAAACCATTTTTCTGAGAGTAACTATAAAAAAGTGCTCATGCAATTCTCAGCTGAAGAAATTGAAACTATTTCTAGTCATATGAAAAGATGCTCCAAGTCATTATTAATCAGAGAAATGCAAATTAAGACAACTCTAAGATACCACTACACACCTGTCAGATTGGCTAAGATGACAGGAAAAAATAATGATGATTGTCGGAGGGGATGCGGGAAAACGGGGACATTGATGCATTGTTGGTGGAGTTGTGAATGAATCCAACCATTTTGGAGAGTAGTTTGGAACTATGCTCAAAAAGTTATCAAATTGTGCATACCCTTTGATCCAGCAGTGTTACTACTGGGCTTATATCCCAAAGAGATCATAACGAAGGGAAAGGGACTTGTATGTGCACGAATGTTTGTGGCAGCCCTTTTTGTAGTGGCTAGAAACTGGAAACTGAATGGATGTCTATCAGTTGGAGAATGGCTGAATAAATTGTGGTATATGAATATTATGGAATATTACTGTTCTGTAAGAAATGACCAACAGGATGATTTCAGAAAGGCCTGGAGAGACTTACACGAACTGATGCTGAGTGAAATGAGCAGGACCAGGAGAGCATTATATACTTCAACAACAATACTATATGATGACCAGTTCTGATGGACCTGGCCATCCTCAGCAACGAGATCAACCAAATCATTTCCAATGGAGCAGTAATGAACTGAACCAGCTATGCCCAGAGAAAGAACTCTGGGAGATGACTAAAAACCATTACATTGAATTCCCAATCCCTATATTTATGCCCACCTGCATTTTTGATTTCCTTCACAAGCTAATTGTACAATATTTCAGAGTCTGATTCTTTTTGTACAGCAAAATAACGTTTTGGTCATGTATACTTATTGTGTATCTAATTTATATTTTAATGTATTTAACATCTACTGGTCATCCTGCCATCTAGGGGAGGGGGTGGGGGGTAAAGAGGTGAAAAATTGGAACAAGAGGTTTGGCAATTGTTAATGCTGTAAAGTTACCCATGCATATAACCTGTAAATAAAAGGCTATTAAATAAAAAAAAATTGATAACCCATTATCTAAAGAGACTCTGGGAATAATAGTTTTTGCCTTTTAACATGTTTCTGTTATGGACAAATGTGCAATTTAGAATTTTTCTGTATATTGGGCATTTTAAAAGCAAAATGATTTGTGTAATGTTGAACTTGACCATCTACTTAGATATGAAAAATAAACTATGAATGTTTTACTGTGAAAAAAAAAAAGTGCTCATGATGGACAGAAAAAATGTTAATATATTAGAAATTACCTGTGTTGTCACCATTACAATCTTTAAAATCTGCAGTCCCAATTTCCATGGAATCTGGTGTCTGGCTCGATACTTTTCACATGGATTCATGAAGTAAAATCTCAAGTCTTCTTTCAGGCACTCCTCCATCAGATCAGATTCTGGATGGGCCGCCATCATGGTACTGACAAGAAAAGGATTCATTAAGGCCCTTCCAAAAAAATCTGATCTCTATCCACTGTGGTATATGCTCTTCTTGTTCTGCATAAAGTTGGAACATAATAAAAATATTTGTTGATTTGAATCCATCCACTATATCTCAAAATAGCCACTTCACAAACACCAATATTAAAAAAAAAAATTGTAACTCCTAAAGAAAAACACTAAACTTGTAGGTTTTTATTTGCAATTTGCTTTGATAAAAGCTCTATATGTAGTCATGGAAGCCTAAACTACAATGATGGCTATAGAATTGGGGGGAAAAAAACAAACAAACAAACAATGCTAAGAGATAGAACTGATTAATCAGATTTTTGAGGGGGAAGGTAAGAGGAATTGGAAGATAATTGAGATTTTGAGTCTGGATGAAGGGAATAAATTGTGTTGTTATTAATAAAAACAGAAGGGTTCCTTTTTTATCTTTACATAATCCTCAATGGTAATACAATGCCTCATACACAGTAGGCACTTAAATGTTTGTTGGGTTAAATTAACTACTATGAGAACTTGAGAAAGAAAATAGATTCCTAGGGAAAGATAAATTTAGTTTTAAGTACATAAGTTAGCCTTTGAAACTTCACTATGCCTTAATTAAGAAATCATTTGGCTGAAATGAACCCCTACTATTATTATTACTTTTATCTAGATTTCTCCTAATTAAAATATCAACTGATAAAAGTCAGTGACATAATTGTAAAGGAAATAAAAGGAGGCATTTTTGAGTCAAAGATACTGTACCAAATAAATAAAAAAGGAAAAGTTTTGCTTCCTACTACTTATAAGGAGCTGAAAAAATTGTATTAACTTTCTGTAGGTAAATCTAATAGAACTTACATATTCAAAAATTATAACTAATTCTAAACTAGTCATTCAAGTTTTAAAAGTTTTTAGAATTTTGAAATAACTCATTTATAGTTGATCCAAGCAATGTGATATAATAGATAGCCTGCCTCAGAATCCAAAAGAACTGAACTTAAGTACAAATTCTGATACATTCTGGCTATGTGACCCTGAACAAGTCACCTAAAATTTTAGTACCCCATGTAACACATCTCTCAGACTACAGAATAGTTGTTAATCTGCATTGGTAAAAGGAGTTTGATAACTTGAGAGTTGCTCTCCCAATGAAATAATAGGTCCAAACCAAAAAACCTTCAAAAAATGAATCTCTTTATCTGATTTCTACATCATATGACCAGCAAGATGGTGGACTAAATAATCTTGTGGAATCCTCAACTTAGAACTTCCAAAGTGACCCAAAAGAAAAATGAAATCAAGAGCAGGAAAAAAAAAAAAAAAAGGCAGGAAGATGTCAGAAGGTCTGGTGCTCAAGACAATAATAAAAAACTCAATTAGCAGACAAGAAAAAAAAAAAGGAATCCACAGTGTAGAATTTCCCCTAAAGATCAAAAGACATTAATAAATTCAGAATTTTAAAAAATTTTAAAGTAGAGAAAAATCTGACAGAAGAGAGGCAAAAGGAAAATCTATTTTGTTTTGTTTTTAAACAGCAACAATAAACACATCTGCTTTCTGTATAGATCAAAGCCATTAACTTTGAAACCAATTTAACAATCATAGATCTTCCAGAAGAACATGACAAATAAAAATACTTGAAAACAATAATGCAGAACAACACAAAAATATTGCCCAGAATTTTTAAATATTGGGGTAGGGGGAGAGAAATCAAAAGCACTCATAGATTCTCTCCAGAAAAATACAACACAAGAACAACAACAACAAAAATGCTTGAAAGACTAGAATATCTAGTGGCTAAATTTAACAATTCCAATGACAAACAACAAATTTTGCAAGTGCCAAGAGAAAGACCTAGAAAAATAAAGAAAATTTGAATACAAAGTTATTACATAACCACTAGAACTATAGAAAGAGATAGAAGCAAATAGCTGGAAAAGTAAAATAAAGGACCTTAAGTTGCAATGATATATCCTGCAAACCTGAGCCTAATCAATGAAAAAAGATGGACAGTCAACCAAAGAAAGTCAACATTTGAAATATTCCTGGAATAAAAAGATATGAGAAGAAATAACATGTCCACCTCTGGAGTAATTTCTTCCCCCAGGAATATTAAGTTCATATGTTATTGTTAATTATTTTTTAGCCTATATTGCCTACTTCGATGAGTTTAGAAGAAACAAAAAAATAAATGCTACCTTAAGGTTCATAGATTATCCATTATTTTTTATTTCATGAAGTTGTTCAATTAATTTTCTAAATTAATTTTCTAAATTGATTTTATTATGTTAGTCAAGGCACTTAAGAAATAATGTTTCCTCTCAACAAATTAGTTATCTCTTTAGACTTTCAATGTACATAATAATAATCCACTTGCTGATTATCTGAAGCCAGTTTTTAGTCCCTGAACAATTTCATTTTATTAATACTATCCATTATGTTGCATAGGATATATGTGTATATATGTATATGTATATGGGTGAGTGTATGTGTGAACAAACAATTATTAAGTACTTATACGATAGGTGAGCAACTGGGTGGCAAAATCAATTAAGTGTCAGGTCTGGAGTCAGGAAGACCTAAATTCAAATCTAGCCTCAGACACTTATTAGCTATGTGACCCCTCCACAGGCCTGCTTGACTCAGTTTCCCCATCTATAAAATGAGTTGAAGAAGAAAATGGCAAATCACTCCAGAATCTTTATCAAGAAAATCTTATATGGGATCATGAATAATTGGATGCAGCAAAAGAACAACAATTTTTTTTTGTTTCTTCTAAACTCATTAAAATAGACAATACTAGCTAAAAATAATTAACAGTAACATGAATTTAATATTCCTGAGGGAAGAAACTGCTCCAGAGTTGGACATGTCAGTTCTTCTCATGTCTGTTTTTATTCTAGGAATGTTTCAAATGTCTTTCTTTTGTTGACTGTCCACCTTTTTCATTGATTAGGCTCAGATTTGCAGGATATATCACTGTGTTGCAACTTTAGGTTCTTTAAAGGGCTCACATCAATTACTAGTCATTTAAGGTAAAGGGGGAAAAAAGGGAAACACATTTGTTTCAAAATGCTGATTACCTATTACAAATAGTGTAAACTGAAGTTTTCCCAATTCTTCCGTCTGCTCTAGCTTCCTAATAATCAAGTGCTAAGGGCAGTGATTAGCCCTCCATCTCTACTGTTAAAAAAGAATTGGGAAGAAAGAGAAGAGATAATTAATTTACAGTTACATTATGCTTCTCAGTTTTAAGAACTTCCTCATAATTATCACGTGAGGTTGGTAGTACTAGCATTGTTATCTCCACTTTGTAGACGGGGAATCTGGAATTTACAAATTGAATGCTTCAGGATCAAAAATTATACATTTAAAGTTGAAAGTGTCCTTGAAAATCACTTTGTCCAATCCTATCATTTTTAAACAGAAGAAACAAAAGGGGTTAAATTACTTGCTCAAGGTCAGTACTCAGTACTTGTCTGACTCCAAATCCAGCATACTTTTCAATGTGCCATGTCCAAGTTCACAAATACAGAACTATTGGAACCCAGTCAAACCCAAGTTTTTTCTACTATATCATTCTGAAGGAGCACAGCGTAGTGAAGACATCACCAGACTCCAGGACAGGAGGACTCAGGTTAGCAGCGAGGTTACTCGCTGGATTTGGGTGTAAGACCTGAATTCAAATCTGACTAAGACCAGTCACTGTGACTGGAAAATGATAAACAGAAATAGGGATACAACTATACACACCCATAGAGGTCTTAAACCCAAATCGAGCATTATCTTGAAAGTGAGAACTCTAATACCATCACTAAACCTTAACATACCCTAGAAAGAAAAAAATACCTTAGAAAACTAAAAATTAGTTGTCTCAAAATAAAAGGAGACCCAAGAACTGAAGCGTACCCATAGATCTGTAAGGAAATACAGAAGTAGAAACTGAACAAATGGAAGTCATTCTGTATCTTTTAACCACAGAAGGATGAGAAAGAAGAAAATGGTGGAACAGTGGGCTAGTCACAAACTCAAGGTGGAAGGAACAAGGGGAAAGGAAAATCTAAAAGTATAGACCCAGCAATGAGTCGATGACATTTAAGATCTCTTCATTGCAATGCGCTCAGCGGAAATGAATAGAAATAACTATGCACCTTATGAATTATTTACTTTTCTTTATAAACTAGAAGGAGCAAAAACGAAGACCTTGGGGCTTTATAAGTTCAATCCATCCCAGGCTGCTAGAAGGAAAATCTACTTTGAAACTCTAAAACAAAGCTTACCATGGTCAGGCTGACCACCCACACAGTTGACTTAGAGTTGGAGGAAGGCTGACTTTGAAAGGGCCCATAAAACAAAAACCCTGAGGTTAGAAGTGGTGGGAGTAGAAGAAGCAACTCAACAGTGACTCTGAAATCAGGTTATTTTTTTTTAAAGGAAGGTAGGAAGAGAGAAAGAGAAAGAGAGAATGGAAGGAAGGAAGGGAAGAAGGAAGGGAGGGAAAGAAAAGGAAGAAGAAAGAAAGGAAAGAAAAGAAGGAAGGAGGAAAGAAGAAAAGGAGGTAAAGAGGCAAAAAGGAAAGAGAAAGGGAGGAAAGAAGGAAAGGGAGAAAAGGAGGAAAAGAAGGAGGAAGTTAGGGAGACAGGGAGGGAAAGGGAATAGGAGAGAGGGAGGGAGTTAGGGAGAGAGGGATGGAGGAAAGGAGGGAGGGAAAGGAGAATGAAAGAAGGAAGGAAAGAAGGAAAGAAGGAGGGAAGGAAGGACGGAAGGAGGGGAAGGAAATGAAAAAAGGAAAGAAAAGAGGGAGAAGGGAGGGAGAGAGGAAGGAATACAAACAAATCCAACATGGTTACTCAAACTGCCTTATGGTAGTTAATGAAAAATTAACCTAGCTAATTGAGCCTTCTAATCTTAGCAAATCAGTTACTTCTTGGTTTATACATAAAGATACTGAGTTCAGTTCTGAACATTTGAAGACAGACAAACACAAGCACATCTTTTTATTTTGTTGTTTAGTAATTTTTCAGTTGTGTCCGACTCTTCATGCCTCCATTTGGGGTTTTCTTAGCAAAGACACTCAGGTGGTTGGCCATTTCCTTCCCCAACATGCATTTTTTACAGTGGGGAAACTGAGGCAGTCAGGATGAAGTGACTTGCCCAGGTTCACACAGCTGATAAGTATTTGAACCTAAATTTGAATTCAGGTCTTCCTCACTACAGTCCCTAGTAGTCTATCATTGGGTTAAGGAACTGAAGAGATACATTAAAGAAAAAGGCACAAAGACCTCAATACTGGAAATCTATGGCCTCTCAGAGAAAGGATGGATACTATCCAGCAATACAAGGTAGCTACTTTCATGTCCTGGCTAATTGTTTCTCAGCCTTCCAACTGAGCTTCTAGCTCGGCTGTTTCCCTCTTTCTAGAGGCATAGTTAATGATCAGGCAAGCCAGGCAGCTTACCGGCCAGTCCACACACTTTGGGCTGCTGTAGAAATATTCTCATAGTCTTTCTGGAAACCTGGGCAATATCCAATTGTTATTTAAAGCAGGTGTGTCCAACTCAAATTGAAATAAGGCCGCAGATCCATACCAAAAATCCCTATGGTTCGTATAATGACAGTTTAAAAATGTGATATTATCTACAGTTGGTTGTATTTTTATTTATTTTGCTAAATATTTCTCAATTATATTTTAATCTGGCTGAGGTACCAGCTATACATTTGATATTTTCTACTTTAAAGTTTTACCCATTTGCTGACATAGATCATGTTTTATCTATGGAATCTTATTATCAAGACTTCCCTCAATAAATAAATAGATAATAGACCCCGGCCAGTCACTAAGGAAGGAGGAAGCCAAAAGTCCAAATGGGATTCTCCCCTTTGGCCAAACTTAATTTTCTGAGTGTTCCGAGGATGGCAGCAGCAAATTGTAAGGAGCAGAAGGTCTGTGATAAGCTTTGGGTAGATAGGGAACCTCCTTAGTTTATGCACCTCAATTCAGCTGTCACATCCTGAAGAGAAATTAGACTTTTTCAGCTTGCTCTCAGAGGGCAGAAAAAGAAGTAATGGTTTTGATGCCAGAGAGGTAGATTCTGGTGTGATTGTTCATAACCACAGCTGTCTAAAGGGAGAATGGACTGCTTTGAGAGGCAGTAGGCTCCCTATCACCGAAAGACTTCAAGCCAATTGCTATAAACACAAGACAGGAAAGTTAAAAGGAGAATTCCTATTTAAAAATGAGGTGAATTTCTGAAATTCAATTCAAATTCTTTAATTTTCCCTACTAGAAGTTTTTAAGAACATAAGAAAATCTTCTGAAAAGAAATATGAATAATATGATTTTTTTTGCACTTTGAACCATAATCTAATTGGGGTATTTCTTTTGGCTCTTTTTACAGAGACTCCAATGAAATTAATGCAAATTTCCTCCCAAGTTTGAATTTTATTGTATGAGAAAGCAAAGCTAAGAATGGTATCTTTAGGAAGAAGTAAAACATTAGGACAATTAGTTTTAATTTTGATTTAAAAGTCAAAGGGTTTAACAAAAAAAAGTCTTTTTAATTAGATTCTCTATTTGATGAATATTCCTAGATAACCATGGGTAGAGAGAATGCCTCTCTATAGCCTATGATACCATCTGAGTCAGGGTTGCAAGATTCTTCATGATGAAGTCTGTAAGCTTCTTAAAGACAGGAACTGTCTTTTGTCTCTTTCTACATCCCAGGTCTCTTAATAAGTATTTTTGGATCAGATTATTGGATTGTCAAATTCTGTCAACTTTATTATATGTTATCTCTAAAGCAGGGTTTCTTAAACATTTTCCACTTGCAACCCCTGGGTATATAAAAGTGTACAAATCAAATACTTACTGATAATAAATCATAAAGAAATTTATTTTAAAACAATCTGTTTGTATACACATAATATTATCATTTAGTAATGATGAAGGCAAGTTTGCATCCTAATGAGATGGATGAGCTTATTTTTACATGAGGAATTAAAGCTGGGTGGAATATTTGATACCTTTTACTCTTGCCAAATTTTTCATGACCCCCCCAAACTCAGTTATGCAATCCCATATGGGAGTCTTTAATATATTATTTACTAATTCCACGCCCATTAACTCTCCCTAAAATAAGCCAAACTTAAGTAGTCACTAACACCCACTTTTGTCCTGCCTTTGTTTGTCTACCTTTGTTTACACGGTCTCCCATTTAGGGAATGAAGTATTCCTGGACTGTGCTACATATCTTCCTCACATGTCATATCCATCAATCAAGCATTTAATGTCCCTCTCGGTGCCAAGGACTGGATGAGCTGAAGGTACAATGACAGAAATGAAAAGTCTTTGTTCTCAAGAAGTTTAAAATTATCATGTGACACAACACAGACACACGTATAAAGTATAAGCATAAAAAAATACCCCAAAAATACAAGTTGGCTGGGAAAAGATGGCATGAGCAGCTGATAGGATTAAGAGAAGTCTCATGAGAAGGGAGCACTTGAGATGAGCCTGAAAGAAAACTAGGGATTCAGAATGGCAGAGAGTGAGGAAAAAATGAATTTCTGGCATGAGGAATAGCTAGGGCAAAGGCACAGACGTGGGAAATGGAAGGCTGTAAATGAGGAATAGCAAGAAAGCTGATATGATGGTTCTCTGGGTAAATACGGGGAAGCCACAAATAAGGCTGGAAAGCCCTCCAAGGGCTTTAAATGTCAAACAGGGAAATTTGTATTTGAGCTTGGAAGTAATAAGGAATCACAGTGTAGTCTGATAGGAAGGGGGTTATGTGAAGGATGGAATGGAGTGGAAAGGGACTTGAGCCAGGGAAAACAATTATAAGGCTATTCTAAATAGTCCAGGCAAATAGGGATGATTGCCAGTCAAATCTAACTCTCCTGAGAGAACAAGAATAATTAAAGATCTGGAGGAGGTAGAAATGATAAGTTTTAGCAACTCATTGGATATGTGATTTTCAACAGACTTAATAAACTTAAATAATGGATTAATTTTCCACGAAATGTAAAAAACAAACAAAAAAAGAAAAAAAAATTAGAGACAAGGGCTCTAGTTTTTCAGGGGATAGAGTGCCATAGCTAATCAAGAAGACTCTGGTTCACATTTGAACTCATTACTACACTCATACTCTAAGTATAAGCTTCAGCAAGTCAACTCACCTTTATCTGTCGGTATTTGGAAAATTTAAAGAAATTCAGGCAAATACCACAGGATATGTAAGGGTTGCAATTCCTATCTCTGTAGGAACCACCCAAATGGATGCCTTCACAGATTTCACTACAGCAGTTTTAACAAAGTTTCAAATGTGATAGCTCAACTCGACCAATAACTTGCCTTTTCATTAAATATAGAAAACCCTGACCTGTGATAATTTTATTCTTAATAGCAAAGGTTAAGCATTTTACAAAAAAAAAAAAAAAAAAAGAAAGAAAGAAAGAAAGAAAGAAAGAAAAAAAGAAAGAAAGAAAGAAAGAAAAAGAAAGAAAAAAAGAAAGAAGGAAGAAATTTGTAAAGGTCTTTCCTCCTTCCTTCCTTCTCTGATTGTAGTTTTTATTTTGTGGATGAAGATGCTCAGGGAATACTGGCTGTGCATCTCATTAGCTTGTGGGGTTTATTTGGAGCTATCTAGTTTGAAAGGCCTTTTTTTCTCCCCGGACTAGATCTTGATGTCAAAATGAGGAAATTCTCTCTACAATTGGAGGTTGGTTCTTACAGGGATTTTCTGGAGAATTGAAGGGTTTAGTGACAGCCAGCATGTGTTGGAGATGACATCTGACCAAGTCTTGCTAGTTCTCTCCACCACATCATACTACCCCTCATTTAAGGGCTATCTCCTTCCCGAAAAACTTGTTTTTCAATTATAGTTAAAAAATTCTGAAAATCAAATTTCTAAAACTAATAAAGCCCCTGGCCCCTTTTGAATAAGTTAGTATCTGACCAAGCGTATTTATTTGATCGTCACAATTAGTTTGTGAGTCAACAAATATATTTTTTTAAGTGCTGGAGATAATAAGTCAAAAATATGGTCCCTGACCTCAAAGAGCACAATTCTAACAAGAGAGAAAGCACAATATACCTACCTTGTCACACATAAAAGCAAAAAAAAAATCAGATTATATACAATGTAAATGGGAGATAATATCAACGAAAGGTATTTCTCATTCATCTCACTTTGAAAAACAGCTAGGTGGTGGATGGGAGAGTGCTGGTCTGGAGGCAGGAAGATCAGAGGTCAAATCTAGGCATACTTCTTACTCAAGGCAAATCATTTAATCTCAGTTTGCCTCAACTATAAAATGGGTATAACAACAGTACCTACCCAGAAAAATTTTGTGAGGATCAAATGAAGTAATCTTTGGCTCTCTATAAAAGCATAGTCCCTCCCTCCTTTCCAAATAGAATTGAAAAAGAAAAAGAAAAAAGAAAGACTAAAAGAACAGGAATTTCCCTAAAAGAGAATTCTCATTACTATCTCTGACCACCCATTGTCCAGAAAGCAGAACTCCAGTTATGAGGTAACAAAGGTCATGTCACAAAAAAGAGTACCCTCCTAACGGAAATATCCAACTAATAGGAAAAAGGGTAGATTAATTCAGCAAGGGAAACTCCATTCTCAAGCAATACTGGATGGAGTAAATCTTGACATAAATCAGCTGACTTGATAGCTGGGATTTTTCTCCTCCCCTAAACTTTTTTTTTTTAATTTCTTTTGATATATTTTGTTTTGACTTCACAATAATTTCTGAAAATACAATTCCTCTCCCTTCTTTCAGAACAAGCCCCTCCCTTTTAACCAAGAATCGCCCCCCCCAAATACTTCTGTTGACCTAGTCTCCCCACCTCTGCCCAAGAATGACAGCCCTGAAACTTTTTAACAATTACCCAGAAATGTTTTCAGTGATTCTCTACAGAAATACTTAATGGGGAAAAAATAGCTATACTATACCCCTGAAAGCCCCAAGAAGGAATGAAGAATTATAATTAACCCCTTTATGGAAGTACTCAGCATTATTTCAGAATGAATTCTATCTATATAGATTTTGATATGTTGGTGATCCTCCAGGAATAGCCCCCCATGTTTTATCTAGGCTTCAAGAAGCTTTCCATTTTCATGAAAGCCTACTTAAGGAGCTGAAAACATTAGAGAGATCATAATTAAACAGGATTGAATTATTTTTCTTGTATACATTTTGTGCGTACATGTTCAGTCTTTTTTCCCCCACTCATGCTCGACTCTTTGTGACCCCATTTGGGTTTTTTGTTTTTCGTTTTTTTGCAAAACAGCAGACACATCCTCTTACAGGACCACAAACCAGAACCATGAAGGAGTCAGAACATATAGATTAAAAAAAAAAAATCTCCCCAGATTAGATCAGAGCAGGAAGGGGTAGGAGATGGCAGCAGCAGGACAGAAAAGAACAAATTAACCTAGAGAAGAATGAGAAAAGTGAGAGAGGCATAGCGGCACTTATCTCAAGTCCCACTTAAAACCCCACTTTACTGGAAGCCTTTCCCTTCTTAATTCTAGTCCCTTCCATGGGTTTGTTGTTTAGTTGTTTCAGTCATGTCCAACTTTTCTTGCAGAAATACTGGAACATTTACCATTTTCTCCTCCAGCTTATATGACAGATGAGGAAATTAGACAGGGCCAAGTGACTTTTCCAGGGTCACACAGTTTATTTCCCTTTTTCCTAGGTTGATTATTTTCAACTTATTCTGTACCTTACTTGTTTATACTTAATGGTTGACCTGTTATCTCCCCATTAAATTGTAAGCTGCAGGAGTTTCTCTTTCTTAGCATTCCCAGTTTTTCTAAGAGTGTCTAAAGGTAAGAGGTGCTGAAATGTCCCTTGATTGTTTGCAAGTACAGTGGGGAAAATGCAGGAGTGGTGTTCTGATAATTACTGCCCAAGTGACCTACTGCAAGCCACTTAACCTCCATTGGTCTCAGTTTTCCTCATTTGTAATAACAAGTATATTGGGCTCCACCCAAAGTCATTTATGTTCAAATTCATCTTGTTAAAAAGGAGGGAATTACAGCAATTCTCAAAGTATGGTCCAGAGAATCCTGGGAGTGGGAGGGGCATCTCTGAAATTTTTAACTCAAAATTAGCTTTTATTTCTAACAAGATAAATATCTATTAATATAGCCCACATAAACAAAAACTCTTTGTCAGAGTCTCCATAAGTTTTAATAGACTGAGAACCAAAGTTTGAGAACCACTGACCCAGATGATGCTGAGACTGGGGCTTAAAAAACTTCTCTCTGGAAGGGATGAGGTTAAATTTAGGAAAACTACTCTTACTTCAGTGTTCTTTCCAGAAGAGAAGAAACAGGTCTCCCCCTTTGTTTCTTCACCCTCAGTTTAACTTTTGCTGGCCAGAGATTAGTTCAGATGTAGTTTTTATTTTTTTAATTTGGGAAGCTTTTCTTTGGGAGGGAAATGGTCTTTTTTTTATCTTTTTTCACTGTTTACATGTTAAATTTTATAAATTTAAAGTTGTTACATTTCCTGTGGTTCTCAAGCAAGAAGGAGGAAGCTGGGGGAGGGAAAGGCTGAGGACTCGAGGCAAAGCAGAATGAAACACTTGCCTGATTTCAGATAGTGAACAGGGAAGAAAAATCCATACCTAGGCCATTGGCTATCGGGGTGAAAGTCTGGAGAGCTTGGGAAAAGAAGTCAGTTTTGGAAGGAGTTCCATTTGAATGACCTGGTTTATATCAAAAGCAAAGGGTGTGGCTTTTGCAGGTTCATTATAACAAGTTTTTGAGGCAGGGATAATTTTTGCATGTTTTTGTGCTTTTTAAGTAAAAATTGCTGCAAAGGTCTTAAAAAAGGATTACATACCTAGGAAGGCCCTATTTCCGTTGCCACCAAGCTCAAATCAAATCAAATAAGGTCATTCCCTTGAGATTGGGAGCAGCTATCCTGGGTCCAGAAGGGGAAAATCATGGACGCTAACTAATTTACCCCCCCCCCCCTTCTCTATTTTACAGAATAGGAAACTGAGGTCAAGAGAGCAGGATCTCACTGTTCTAAAGGACAGAAGCCAAATTGGAATTCTGGTCCTGTGTCTGTGTCAGTTAAAATAACATTTTTAAAATTTAAACAAAGTGTAGGGCACCGTCCTCGGAGCAAGGTAAACAAACAAACAAAGGCAAAAATTAGACCTTCCTTTCAAGGAACATATTAAAGAAACCTGACTTTCCAGAATTTCAGCCATCTGGTAAGAAAATTCTCATGGTGGCCAGAGAGCTGTTGAAGTAAATCATCTTGGTCAATTCCTGGCTCGGTGCCAGATCAGACAAAGGTGGAACTACTTTGTATTTGAGGGCTTCTACCCAAAGTCATTTATGTTCAAATCCATCTTGTTTTTTAGGAGGAGGTTACCTAAAGCCTTTTCTGTAAACACAGAGAAAAATTACTAGTATTTAAATAATTATTTGTGTTGAGGCAAAGATACTTAAGGCTAATATATGGAGCTAACCTTATAAGGATTTAATTAAATTAACTTCATCATAAATGAGCATCAATATTTTCAGGCCATTTCAATCTACCAACAACTCTGAAGCACTTATTCTGGATGACAGGCCCTGCCTTCAAAGAGCCCACAGCTCTAAGGAAAAAATGGATCCCAAACAATTCTGTTCAACTAGCATTTATAAAGCAACTATTATGCACCTGGTTCTACCAATGGGCTTAGAGCTTTTTTCATGTCTATCCTGTAGAGTCAATAATCATTTAAGGGCACTAGTGCCAGGCACAATGCCATACAAAGAAAGGCCAAAAGGGCCACTATCAATTATCTCGGCCCATAGCCATGTGCAAACAATTTTGTGCAGAGCAACAGAAGGAAGGCACTAGTTTTTAGGGAATATGAAATGTTTATTTCTCCCTCCCTGGTACTTCTTTCCTTACTGGTGGACGTTAAACATCTGTAATACAGCGACTCTGTTCTGGAGGGAAACAGGAAAATCTCCAAATATTATTTAAAGTAAGTCTAACAACCGAGCACTGTATTTGCTTTGGAGGAAGGAGAGAGAACGTATGCGTGTTTATATACACTAACCTTCTGTCAGCTAAGCTGCTAATAGAGCTCTTTTATAGGTCTGAACTACGTACTCTCTCATAAAGAACAGGAGGAAGGGGGTGGGCTTGGGCAGAACCAGCCTGGTGGCACAGAGAGGGAATTGGGGTTAACCAAATCAAAATTCACCAACCTAAGTGAAAGACCAGTTTGTTCCAATGGGGACAGTTAGGATTTGGTTGTCTGATCGAGTGTGATATATTTAGCGGAGCCTCCAGAAGAATGAAGGTCAACTTTGGGGAAAAAAATAATAAATAAAAGCAGCAGAGGCCTGCCAGAGGAGCCCAGGAAAGGAGGCTCACCTGATGGCCAGCCAGGAAAAATTCTATCTGTGCCCCTTGCCTGAACGATAAGATAAGGCTTCCTTTGGCTTTCAAAACTTTCCAAGGCTTCCTCATTCAGAAAAGAGGGCTAATCGGGATGGACCGACACACGGACGGACACGAGATTTACTCGAAAGCTCCCAAAAAGTCAAACACCCAGAAGGGAGGGAGGGAGGATCCCATCCTTCTGGGCTCACTTTTTACCCGCGGCCCCGGGGCTGACCCCTTGGAGGGAAGCCATCTGAGTAGAGGGGTGAGGGGCGGCCCGGAGCTTGGGAGCCCGGAGGCCCAAGTATCCCGACCGAACCCCACTCTCAAAGGCTTCTCTGTGCCCTTAGCCGCAGGGTAGGGAGCTTAATACCGGTTTCCGCCCCCGGCTGTAAATTACCACCTCACTCCCCAGGCTGCAGCTGCAGGCGTGGGGAGCCTCAGGGGGAGGACCCGGGCCGGTCGTGAGCTTGAGGAGAGACTTTGAAAGTTTCTCCACTTCGCGCGGCAGGCCAGCCAGGGTCCGAGATGCATAAGGGAAAAGCCGGATAGAGGTGGGAAGGACCGAGGGAGTAGTGAAAAGGGGATTAAGGGAGTCTTCAGCTGGCCGGAGGAAACCCGGGCGCTGGGGAGAAATGGCCAGAAAGGAGATGGGGAAACCAAGTAGGAGAAACCAGGCGAGAAGTTCAAGAGCCAAAGGATTACTCTCCGTCTGAGGGCTGGGGGAGATGGAAAGGGGAGGGAGGGATTTCTAGCCCTTCAAACTCTTCATCCAGTGCTGAGCTCGCCCAAGTGACTCCCCTCCCCGCTTAGTCCGAAGGATCCTGGGGCGGGAGGGCCACGCTCTCCCTCGGTCCCCTCCCCATCCCACCCCGCGCCCCTAAGCCCGGGGCTCCGCCGAGCGCCACTGACCTGTTGCTGGCTCTCCAGGAGTTGCTTTTAGGAGGGAATCTCACGGGCAAGTCCATCGCGTCCGGCCGGCTGGGCAGCGGGCGGCAGTACTGAGACATGGGGGGCTGGAGGTAAAGGTAGGGGAGGAGGAGGAACTACAGGAAGAGGAAGGCACACCCGGGTTTAAGCGGGCTATTAACCCAGCAGGTGTCACGTGAAGGCCCCTCCAGCGAAGGAGAAAGCCTGAGGCAGCACCTCTTTCTCCTGCTCTCCCCGCCGCTCCCCGGGTCTCTGCGGGGGGTGAAACCTAGCTTAGGACTGTCGGACTTGGAGGAGGAGAGGAGAGGGGAAGGACGGAAAGGGGTGAGCAGGGGCAGAGATGGGCGGGACGTCTGTCCAGCAGCTTTCCAAAGTTTCTCTGGAAGTGAAGTTTCGCAAAAGCGCTTTGGGACTTTGGAAAAGTGCCTGGGCTGTCTTCAGTCTCGGTGAGTACGTCTAGTCCTGGCCCGCCCAGTCCATGAGCAGTTTACGCTCCTGATTTCTAGCCCCCGCCCCAGGATTCACCCTGACACCCTAGTTGGGAGGGCCATTACCCTCAGGAACAGTTTCAAATCACCGGATCTCGTCCCTAGAGGGGCACAATCCGAACAAACTAGAGCGATTTCCTTTATCTCAGAGGGACTAGAATATCTTCCTGAGAAAAGACTAACACGTTCCTCCCCCGATTATTCCTTCTTCCAAATAGTCGGAAGTGGAAAGAATCCTAGGCAAAGAGATCTAGAGATCTAGAGGATCGAGATTCAAATTCTACCCTCTCCACTTGTGTGCCTGTGATAAAGCACTGAGCCCACTCGCTCTTCTGTAAAGTGAGGGGTTACTGGATGGGAGATGACACACACTCACCTTCATCCTCCCACACTACTAAGAGCAGGCAAAATCAGATTAAAATGTAACGGGGAAATAGTAAACTAACTAAATAAAAATGCAATGCAATGGATAAAATGCGTGGTTTTCTAAGTAAATATCTAGCCTGCTTTTAACTTGAGTTTAGCACCACTTCACTTTTCAAAGTGTAAGGAAACTTATCACTATTTTAATCTGACAGGTTGTGATGATTTGGGTCTCTAAGGAAGCATGAAGAGAATTTGGGGATAGATTGTTGAGGTCAGGAACAAGAGCTATTCAATCATTTATTTATTATTCACTCAGTTATTTTCAATCTTATCCAACTCTTTCTGACCCCATTTAGGGTATTCTTGTCAAAAATAATGGAGTTGTTTGCCATTTCCTTTTCCAGCTCATTTGACAGATGAAGAAATTGAGGTAGAGTTAAGTGACTTGCCCCATGTCACACAGTAAGTGTCTGAAGTCGAATTTGAATTCAGGATGAGGAGTCCTCTTCACTACAGTCTCAGCACTCTATGCACTGTGAACCCTGAAACTGTCCTCCTTGACTTTTGAGGTGAGTCCTAAAACTCTCCTCTGACAAGGACCCTCCTTGGGGCAGTTAAGTGGTTTCATTAAGATTAGCCCAGGACCACTCTCTACTTAGCTGGAACTTAAGTAGTTTTATTCAGCTGGACTTCTGGACCTGATATAACTTCAGTGGTCTCATTCAACTGGAAATCTAGGCCTGGGGGCAGTGACAACATTGAAGGAATCTCATTCAATAGAAACCCCAGTCTCAGATTTCCTATAAAAGACAGTTTTAAATTCCAAATCCTTGCAGAAGTCCAAAGTAGGAATTATGCTTTGCCAAGGGACTTCTCCTCTTGGCACAGCTACCTATCAGGACTCTTGCCCACTGTGAAGGGACCTTCTTCTCTGCGATAACCTCTTGTTATTTCTCTGCCAGGACCTCTTGCAACTGAGGAATCTCCGTCTTCCTAGCAAAGCTGGCTTCTCAGCCAATAATAAACTTCCCTTTTGGAGACCTGTGTCTCCAATCAAAGAGGGGATTTCCACAATTCTGCACGGCCACTAACCCAATCAGCATCTCTTAGCTGTTCTTATTTATTATTAATATTTAATAAGTGGTCATCTGTCTCTTCTGAAAACCTCTAGTGAAGAGGAAGTCATCAACAATTGTAGGTAATCAGCCCTCTCTTTTAAGTAGTTCTGAGTTTAAATCCCTCTTCAAATACTTAGTAGGTGTGTGACTCTGAACAAGTCATTTAACCTTTATCTCCTTCAGAATAATAGCACTCCACTGGCTGGTTAGGGGATAAAATGAGGTATCTGTAAAGTCCTCTGCAAATATTAAATTGTTAAATAAATGATAACTATTATTCTTCTAATTGGCAGAACCACAGAATTTCCCCAGAAGGAAATGGCAAAGTACTCTAGTATCTTTGCCAAGAAAACTCCAAATGAGATCTTGAAGAATTGGACACAACTGAGAAATGATAAAACAAAACAATTACTGATGACTTCCTCTTCACTAGGAGACTTCAGATAAAGGTGGATTGACCACATCTCTAGTCAATCAAAATTTGTTAAGTGCCTACTATGCACCAGGGACCATGTTGAAGGCATATTCTTGTTCAGATTTGTGTTGGAATAAAGAGCCTTTAAGGTCTCTTTCTACTCAATTTTTGTAAATTTACATGTGTAATGTTAAATGGCAGTCCCCAGATGAGATGGTCTTCCTTAACATATTGTAAAAGTCAGGCTTGAGCACACAGAATGTTGCCTTTATAGAAGGCAAATGAACCCCTGTTACACAATTAGAGTCAAACAGCATGGAAAGTTATGACTGTTCTCAATAGTAAAAAGTTCAAAGGTTTCTGGTCATTTAACCCAAGTCTCGGTTTCTTATCTGTAAAATGTTGGAGCTGTATGAAATGATCTCTAAAGTCTCTCATCAAACCACTAAATCTTGTGATTTAGAAACAAGTTTATTCAGGCTTGATGTGGGAGAAAAAAACTTCCTAATAATTAGAACTATTCAAAAGTAAAATGGAGCAGCTAGGTGGTACAGTGGCTAGTGTTGGGCCCAGAATCAAGAAGATTCATCTGTTTAAGTTTAAATCCAACCTCAAACATTTACCACACTTATCAACTTTGTGATACTGGATAAGTTACTTAATACTGTTTGCCTCAGTTTCCTTCTCTGTAAAATGAGCAGGAGAAGACAAAGGAGCTTGGATTACAATCAAGAATCAACTACCCAGTAAAACTGAGCACAGTCTTTCAGGGGAAGAGATGGATTTTCAATGAAGTAGGGGACTTTCAGTCATTTCTAATCTAAACAGAAAATTTGGTCTCCAAATACAAGATTCAAGAGAAGCATTAAAAAATTAAACAGGAAAGAAAAACATATATATACCATGTTGTTTAAAGACTAAACTGTTTACCTCCTTACTTGGGAGGCCTTTCCCCTATGAGAGGCCTTTCCTGATCCTTCCAGTTGTTAATTTCTAACCCCTTTCCCTCAATCTCATCCTTTCCATTGCCTAAAATGACTATATTTATTCAGTTTTTCTTTACCTGAGTATAGAGCAAATACATAGTACAGGCAATGGAGTGCCAGGCCTGAAGTCAGGAATAGCTGACTTCAAATTCAGCCTCGGATATTTTACTAGGTATTTACCTTATTTGCCTCAGTTTCTTCACCTGTAAAATGAGCTGGAGAGGGAAATGGCAAACTACTTCAGTATCTCTGCCCAGAAAGCCGCAAATAGAGTTCAAAGAGCCAGATATGAGTGAAATGACTGAACAACAACAACCTGAGTACATGCCATTTGCCCCAGGAATAATAATAACAGCAACATTTATAGAGAACCTTAAAATTTTAAAAATGTTTTCCGTATGTTAGCTTATTACAGCCTCACAAGAACCCTGTAAGGTAGTTGCTAATATTTCTGTTTTACCGATGGAAAACAAGAGATAAATCAATGGTTCTCAAACTTTTGTTCTCAGTGTCTTTATACTTTTAAAATTAAATTAAGCATATGTTCAAAGGGTTTTTGTTTGTGGGGCATATATTTACCACATTCAAAAGAAAAGCTAATTTTGAATCTGTAGACCTTCTAAAAGGTTTCATAGACCACAGGATTCTGTGGACCATACTGTGAGAACCACTGTATTAAATGACTTGTGACAGAGGTTAATAAGCATCTATGTCAGGATTTGAACTCAGGTTTTCATGCTTCTAACTCCTAACTCTCCCTACTGAACCACTATTCTCAGTAGAATGGAACATTTTTGAGGGAAGGGCTATTTCATCTTTGTTTTTTCTGTCTTAACTATATATACCCCATCCTCTCCCAAAAAAGGCAAGAAAAATTAAGTGAAAATAATATGTTTTGATCTGTATTCATATTTCATCAGTTCTCTCTCTGCAGGTGGATAGCATTTTTCATCATGAGTCCTTTAGAATTGATTTAGGATCATTGTATTGATTAGAATATTTAAGTCTTTCAGAGTTGATCATTGTTACAGTATTGCTCTTGTAGTATATAACTTTATGTGGGTTCCACTCACTTCACTCATAAATCTTTCAGGATTTTTCCCTGCTCATCACTTTTTATAGTATTCTGTCGCAAATATATCTCATAGATCATAAAGGAGAGAAACGGACCCACATGTGCAAAAATGTTTGCCGCAGCCCTTGTTGTGGTGGCAAGGAACTGGAACCTGAGTAGATGTCCATCAGTTGGACAATGGCTGAATAAGTTGTGGTATATGAGTGTTATGGGGATATTATTGTTCTGTGAGAAATGATCAGCAGGATTTCAGAGAGACCTGGAGAGACTTACATGAACTGATGCTGAGTGAAATGAGCAGAACCAAGAGATCATTATACCCACCAACAAGAAGATTATACAATGATCAGTTCTGAAGGGCGTGGCTCTCTTCAACAATGAGATGATTCAGTCCAGTTCCCATGATCTTATGATGAACAAGAGCCCAGAAAGAGGGCTGCGGGAACTGAGTGTGGACCACAACATACTATTTTCACTTTTTTGTTTTTGTTTGCTTGCATTTTGTTTTCTTTCTTATTTTTCTCTTTTTGATCTGATATTTCTTGTGCAGCATGATAATTGTGAAAAAATATGTAGAAGAATTGTACGTGTTCAATAAATATATTGAATTATTTGCCATGTAGGGGAGGGGATGGGGGAAAAGGAAGGAAAAAAATTGGAACACAAGGTTATTCAAGGGTGAATGTTGAAAATTATCCATGTATCTGCTTTGAAAATAAAAAGTTAAAATAAAAAACAAATATATCTGATATACACACATATATACATGTATGTGTGTATGTATATATGCATCTATAGCTTTAATAGCTTAAAAACACATTACGACTTTTGGAACACTGTGTATGTATATGTAACTGTATATTATATCTATGTGTGTATATATGCTACATCTGTATGCTATATATTGTATAATACTCTATACTGTATAACATGTATATGTTTATATTTATACCAGACCTATGATTTTTATTGTTAATGTAATGACTAATTGGGAATCCCATCCATCTCATCCTCCACCCTCCTGTTATTGCAGATAAGTCCTTGCTCTACAACCCAGAAAGTTTTCTTGAACATTGAGATTATGTGCTTTGCCCGGGGGTCACAGAGTTAATTTTTTTTAAAATCTTCCTTACTTTGAGATTACCTGTCTCTGAACTGTGCCAAATGGATTCATTGCTATCTGTCACAGAGAAGGGACTTCATAAAAGTCTGTGATTATTAGCTAGTGGAAAATTTGGGAAGAAGACCTTTATCTTTTCATCCTGAACCTAGAGTCCTTTTCTCTATAGATAATGCTTAAGGACATAAGTCTCCAAAAGGCATTTCTTCATTGGAACATTTCATTGATGTCTTCACTAATGACATTATCTTATAAGCTCCCAAGGATCTTCCCTTCAGAACTCCCAATATCAACACTGTGGACACGTCAGGCAAAAATGTCCCTGTCTCTCCTAGGTGCTCACATCAGATAGCACTAGATTTATGAAGTGCCTAGAAAGAGGCCAAGCATCCTTCTCAAGTTCCATTGTTAAAATTTTAATAAACAAGAGCCACTCTTCTACTACTGTTGCTTTTGAGAGGATATAGCAAAGAGGGGAAAAGAGATGGACGAAAGGGGTCCAGAATGTAGGTTGATTTAAATGGAGTTTGGAGAGAATGTAAGACAAGAAGAGGGGGGAAATAATATCAAGTAACAAAAGCTTTTTCCTGTTTCAGAAAAAAACAATTTTTTGGACAAATCCATTAGCTCCAAATGCTGAGACTTCATGAAGTGCCAAAAACACAGCTAAAAAAGATGATAAATTAGAAGACTTTTTAAAATAAGAGATTTTCACAGAATATTTCTTAAAATTGTCCAATATAGAGCAGAAAACTTTGTAGTGAGAAAAAAAAACCTTGCTACCTTGAAGAATTTTGAAGCCTGATCTTTACATCTATACACATTTAAGAACTAAATAGATGCTCAAGGGATATAGAGTTTATATAAGACATAGTTCCTATCCTCATGGAGTTTACAGTCTGAAAGATAAGAACAGTGTGTACATACTAAAGTATATTCATGTAATAAGATAGGGACCCATATATGTAAGGGTCCACCTCTAGGAAAGGAGGGCAGAAGAGACAACTTTAGCCTTTTCTCCTTATACCTTTCTTCAAGGGAGACTTTCATTCTTGCCTGGAGGGGAATCAGGAGTAAACCCGCCACTCTGCTCTCTTCAGAGAGAGGAAGTCCCAAGCTAGAAACTCTCTTAAATAGTATTGATACAGCCTTTACTCCACCATCTTGGCTCCATCTCCCCAAATATTGTTTATCCAAAGGATGTAACTGAGTTCCAACTAACTTAGATTGCTTTGTCACTTCTTGGGGGGAAGGGGTCCCAAATTCTATGTCTAAGCCTTTACCCCTTTCCCACCAAATACAATTCCACAATGAACATACACAAGAAATAGTATAAAAGGGTAAGACTTTCATCATCAATGAGGAGATAATCCAATAGACTTTGAAATGGGAGTTGTATACATTATGGGATTTTATTTTTGGTCTGTTCCTGTGATTTTATCAATATTGTAGAATAAAAAATATTCATTCAGTGAGATTTTGATATCCTTTAAAAATGGATATCTTTACAGTACACTCCGTTGTAATGGGGGAGAAGGAAGACCAGTAAAATCAGTTAAGACAACAACTACAGAGCATGTAACATTCAGCACAAATAGTCTGCCACTTCTCTACTGAGATCCAACATTGTTCTTCTGGAACCAATTTTCATCACTTGAGTTAAGTGAAGTATGTTGTCTTGTACTGCCTTCATTATAATGTTATTAGTTATTGGATACATTGTTCTTCTGGCTCTGTTCTTATTTTTTATCACTTCAAGAGTTTCCATGTTTCCTTTAATTCATCATATTTATATCTCTAAAGATTTTTAGGTAGAAGGGTAGAGAATAAGCATTTATTAAGTATAAAGGCACTACACTAAGTGTTTTACAAATATCTCAATTCATGGAGTGAAGTAGCTAGTTGTCTGTCTATGGAAGATTGCATTGGAAGAGGGAGAGAGAGGATGCTAGAAAATTTATCAGGAAATTATTAACAAGATCCTGGCATATAGTAATGAGGGGCTGTGTTAGAACAGCAAAACCAGAACAGGAAATGGATACAAAGATGTTTCTGAGAAGTAATTAATAAGATTTGGAATAAATTGGAAATGGAAAGAGAAGCAGAGAGAAGAGTCTAAGGTCCCAAATGTGAAAGAGTTTCTTCCTCTCTTCTTCCTTCTTTTCTTTTGTCTCTCCTCTCCCTCCTTCCCTCTCTCCTTTTCCCCTCCCGTTCCTTCCTTCCTTCCTTCTCTCCTTCCTTCCTTCCTTCCTTCCTTCCTTCCTTCCTTCCTTCCTTCTTTCTTTCATTCTTTTCTTCCAGCTGAACAGTCTGCCCAGCAGAGAGCCCCAGAGAGAGCAGAGAGCAAGGGCAGCTGCAAGAAGAAAATGACTTCCAGTACCAGGAGGTGTGAGTTACCCTTTGCCACATGTAAAACTTACATGTGGGAGAATTCTGGGAAGATGGGGAAATAGGTCAGTAAATTTCAAGTTCTCAATTTCCCCCACAATCAGAACAAATTTGCACCTCAGGATAAACATAAACTGGTGAAAAATCAGAAAAACTTGGGGCAGAATAGGGGTCCACCCAGGACAACATGGAAAACTTGAAGAAAGACCCCAGACTGGTGATTAGCCAGTGTGCAGTGTAAACACCTCCAGGCTAGCTCTATAGAAACACCAAGTGGGGACTCCTGGGGGCTAGCTGGATTTAAAGAGAACCTCAGCAGGAACCACAGGAACTTGCACCTCCTTGACAGCTTACGGAGTCTGGGTCTGAGTCCCGAGTCCCAGCAGACTGAGTTGAGTGAACCTGGGCTGATCAGAATCACCAAGCCCATATATGCTGCAGAGATGCAGCCGGGGCAAGAAGGAACCAGCATACTGGGAGTGCAAGAACAGCAAAGCAAGAACACTGCTGGGTGTGGGCACTCATAGGAGAGGAAGCTCTTGGTTTGGGATTCCAGGTTGGGAAGGAGAGCTGAAGTGAAGCTAGAGATAACATCCTCCCCCACACACAAATTAGAGGTAATACTTCCCATTAAAAAGAAATGAGGCAGCAAAGAAGAAAGAACCCCACCACAGAAACTTTCCATGGGAATACAGAAGACAGATTCATCTTTAGAGGAAGACACTGAAATTAAAAAAAAAAAAGCTTCTTCTATTCCAAAGAGTAATGTGAAATGACTCCTTGCCTAGAGAGAATTTGTAGAACTCAAGAAAAATTAAAAATCAAATGAGAGGCATTGAGAAAAAACTCAAAAAGAAAAAGAAAAACCATACAAGAAAAAGAAAAAGAATAGGGAAAAACGTTAACCAACTAGAAGAGGAAATACAGAGTCTTAAAGATGAAAATAACTATTTGAAAATTAAAATTGTGGAAGGGAAAGTCAGTGAAGCTATAAGAGACTAAGAAAGAATATAAAGAATGAAGAAATAGAAAAGAATGTGAAGCATGAGAAAAACAATAGATCTGGAGAATAGATCAAGAAGAGAAAATATAAGAAAAATTGGACTACCTGAAAGCTGTTACCAAAATAAGAACTTTGATACAATATTGTAAGAAATAATCCAAGAAACTTTCCTGGAGTGATAGAATATGTGGAGAAAATAGAAATAGAAAAAAAAAAATGCACCAATCACCATCTTAAAGAGATCCTTTGTGGAAAATACATAGGAACATTATTGCCAAATTTGGAAAACCCTAGATCAGAGAAAATCTTCCAAGAAACAAGAAAAAAAAATTCAAATATCCTGGAGCTACAATTAGAATTGTACAGGACTTAGCAGCAGCCACAATAATAGACCACAGGTCCTGGAATCATATATATATATATATATATTGGCAATCAAAAGAACTGTAGCCAAAAATATCATATCCAGCAAAATTATCTATAATATTGAATAAAAAAAGGATATTCAACAAACTTGCAGATTTTCAGAACTTTCTTTCAACCAAACCCAAACTCAATAGAAAATTTAACACATAAGAGCCAATATCAAAGATCAACTTCAAGTTATTTAACAAGGAAAAATTGTTTATGTTTTTACATGGAAATATATACCATATGTCTAACACCAACAGCAATTGGGTAACTCAAGAGAAAGATTGAGGCAAAGTTAAGGTAAAAATATTAATTATGTTATACAGATGAAGAAGAATAGACATAGAGGCTGGTGGGGAAGAGGGATTGTAGTTTTGAAAACCTACTCATATCAGGAATGGGTTAAATATGCAACACTTTATACATACTATGAAGGGTATAGCACCCTCCAAAATCTGTAAAGAAATAAGGGGAAGAATAGACAGAAAGGGTAAAAAAAGAATAAAGTAAAAAAATAAATGTGCAGCAGAAAACGAAAGAACTATCTATATATGGAAGAAAAGATAGAAACTCAAATATAATTTCTTCTAGATTATATATCCTTTCTTGAACCAGCAATTTATTGTTATATATTTTGAATCATCCCTGGTGTTCTGCTAGACAAATGACAATGTTCTGTTTTGTCTTGCCTTGTTTTGTTTTGTTTTCCTTTTTTCTTTTTCTTTTTTTAATAAAATAAATATAAATTTTAAAAGATGAGGGATATTTTTTAAAAGTTCTGTTTTGTTTTGTTTGGTTTGGTTTGGTCTTCCTTTTCTGTTTTCTTTTTTTATTGTTTTTTAAATAAAATGAATAAAAATTTTAAAAAGAGAAAAAAACCTTACATGTGTGTCCCCCCTACCATTGTATTCTAATTCTGAATCCTTTCTTCCAATGAACACAATGTTCTCCTTTTTTTGTAGGAGAACATGCACCAGATTGGAGGAGGGGAGGACATGTTTTTCACTAACTGTTCTTACATTTTAGTATTTCCCCCACTGAGAATCCTGACTCATTAATTTTGCGGAAGTATATCAACTGGGGGGATCTAATGAGCAATAAGTATTAGAATTAGTCATTTAACCAAGGTGGCCCTAGAACCTAAAGTAGCAGTCACCTTCTGAGGGCCCAATGCATAATTATGAATGCAAGCTGGGGGAATTATATATCAAAGGGGTGATACACATGAAGGCATAGAGAAGGGGTAAAGAATATTGGGTTTGGAGAATAGCTAGGAGATGTAGAATATACAGAGTAGGAAAATTAGACATGTACATAAATAATTGTCAAACAAAATAGAGCATGATTAGCACATGATGGAAGTTGCAGAGTATTACAGGAGTTCAAAAAAAGGGAGTTTCTTTGCAGTTTGAGTACAAAGGGGACAAAGAGTACATTCAAGATGAGTGTCTCAGAACGAAGAGGTAAAATGGATCTGAGCCATGAAAAACTTACTGGTTTTCAGTGGTAAAGTTAGATAATATGAGCAAAACCATAGAGGCAGAAAGCATGGAGCATAGAAAGGGAATTAAGAATAGCCAAATCCAATTACAGCACAGAGAATTTGAAGGATAGCAGAATGAGATAAACTTTGAAATGGCAGGAGCATCCAGATTGCTAAGAGCCCTTAGTTCCATGTGAACATGTTTGGATATTATTTGATAAGCTACTGGGAGACTTTTAAGGCTCAATGAAAAGTAGAGTTAACATTAGCACACCTGTGCGTTAGACAAAATTAAATCTGTAGAGGTTGGACTGGATGAGAGAAGAAGCTATAGGTTGGCTCTGGAGGGAGAGTCAAAAACCAAGAGCAGTTCTCAGCTACTTTTCCACCAAGTTTGGGAGGTGTATAGAAGAGTAGCTTGAAGGGTTAGTAGTATCAAGGGAAGGCTTTTCTTAGAATAGGGGGGTGATGTAGGCAGAAGGGCAGTAATCCATAGAGGGAGAAAGATTTAAAAAGGAGGATGATTGATGCACTGTGGCCAAGGAGTTGACAGGAAGAGATGGTATCAAAGGCAGAGGGGGAAGGTTAACTTTGGAAAGGAGAGTCACCTATTTTTCTCTTCTAAGAGGAAGGGTAAATGTGAGAAGTTTCTGACATATGTGAAAGTAAATTAGAGAGGTCTAGTGGAATGACTTCTATCTGCTCAGGAAAAGAGAAGATAAAGTTATCAGCTCAGAATGGTTAAAAGTGAGGTTAGATATTGAGAACAGAAAGTTTGGAACTGAATTTTTCAGTATCTCCCTCTCAAATCTATTTTTCTTTCTCCAACTTTACCATTTCAGTCAGTGGTGCCATTACTCACCTAATCAATTAACAAGTATTTTAAAAATAAATTTATTAATGTTTTACATTTACAATCTGTGCATCTCAGCACTTCCCCTGCCCCCAACTGAGAAACAACAAAAGAAAAATAAAACCTCCACCATAAGCATGCAAAGTCCAACAAAATAAATTCCCACATTGGCCAAAATGTCTCTGCATTTTATCACCTCTCTGGCATGAAGTGGGTATTGTGATTTATTTTCACTTTTCTGGACTCATGGTTTATTATTACATGGACATGATTTTCTCTATGATGTAACCAGTGTATAAATTATTCACTTAGTTCTGCTTATGTAATTCTTCCTGTTGAATTACTACACATCTTTTAAAATCAAATTTCACATCCTCTACGAAGTCTTGATTCCCATCTCACAAAGAATACCTCTCTTGTGTACTCATATTTAGTCTTTTGTATATATGCTACATACCATTCCCTCCCCTATATAAATTCCAAGAAAGCAGGATATATTTTCTAAATTTTTTTAAAGTTGATTTTCTCTATGATGTATAAATTATTCACTTAATTCTGCTTATGTAATTCTGCATCAGTTCATAGAGGTAGGTATTTCAAATTTTCTTTGAACTTGTCCATTTTTCACTTCAAATGGCACAAAAATATTTCATTACATTCTATTTGTTTAGTGGTTTCCCAAACGGAGGATACTCTCTTAGTTTCCAATTTGGGGCTACTTGAAAGAAATGATGAGTTTGTTGATTTTAGAAAAACACAGGAAAACTTATACAAAATAATAAAGAACAAAATGAGCAGAACCAAGAGAATGCTGTACACAGTAATTGTTATGATTCTTACAAGGCACTAAGACAGTAGAATTGATCTGATCCTACAAGGAGATGTTATGGGCCAGAACTTGAAACAAGGCACTAAGTGGAATTGAGGAGACAATGGTTAAATCTAATTTAGCAATGATTTAATCCTACAACAAATAATGGTTTCCTAGTGATATAATGATTGATGTATACTCAGTGTACAGCATATAAGCAAGAAGCTCTCAGGGCCAGACACAGAAGCCTAGTAGAAGCTCTCAGAGGAAGAGACAGATTCATTCCAATTTCTACCTTTCTGCTGGCTGGAGGCTTTGGATTCAGGGAGAGCTAGAGGCTGAAGCTGGAAGAGACAAAGGACTAGTGGCAAGAGTTCTCGGAACCAAAGAGAGAGATAGGCCTCTAAGAAAGCTAACGGGGCTATTTTGGAAGAAACAATAAAGGATCTGAACTTTCAACAGCTGGCTGCATTTGGGGTGATTATTACACAGAACTGAAACTAAGGCTGCCTCCAGAAGCTCCCCAAAAAACCTGCTCCCAGAGAACGATTACATTTTAGAGAAGAGAATATTACAAGTAATAGCAATATTGCTTTAAGAATAACTGAGCAACTAAGTCATTTTAACTATTATAAATACTCAAATTAACAACAAAGGACATATGAAGGAAGATAATTTTGCATCTAGATTGTTAGAAATTATATAGAATCATTCTATATATATACATCTATATACATATAGACTTTTTCTAATAGTAGCAATGGGGGGAGAAAAAAGGGAAAATTTTACATAATATTATATATTTAAAATGAATAACAAGTGGTACATAATAAGTTTGCAGTTTCATGTCCAATCATCTTTTTAAAAATTCTGCTACATAATGGAAATGTTTGTTTTAGTTCATACATTTTAAAAATAAAAGAAACCAAAATTTTAAAAATAATATATAAGCAAGTAATTTTTTTTTTAAAAAGGGCTACGCTAAGTATTATTTATATATGGAATATTTTCTCTTTCTTTGATCTCTTTGAGGTATATGCCTAGTAGTAATATAGTTGAGTCAAAGGGTATGTATAAGTTTAGTAACTTTGGAAGCAAAATTCCAATTCCATTGCTTTCCAGAATGGCTGAAGTTATTCACAATTCCACCATCAGAATACTTATAGGATTATTTTTGCTATCAACATCTATATAAACTATACAAATATTATTCCCCACTTTGACAGCTGTTGAAAGAGATACAAAACTTAGAAGATACACTCTGCTTTCTTGGAATTTATATAAGGGAGGGAACAGTATGTAGTATATATACAAAAGATTAAATATGAATATACAAGAGAGGTATTCTTTGTGACTTCTTTGTGAGATGGGAATCAAAACTTCCTGGAGGATATGAAATTTTAGTTTAAAGGATGTATAGTAATTCAACAAGAAGAGGACATTCTAGGGCTATTTGTTGGGAGCAAAGCAAAGCAAAGAGGGCAAGAAAATGGGGACCATATCGAGGGGCAGCAAGTAACCCAATATGGCTATTGCATAAAATATGAGAAAAGTAGTATGAAATGACTTTGGAGGAGATATGTTAATCCCCTGTTAGAGAGGAGTTTGAGTGCTGGGGAAATGAGCTTGAGTTTGGCTCTGTAAACAGTGGAGAGTCCTGGAAAGTTTTGAGCAGAGAGGTAACTTGACCAGATTAGACTGGTAAGAACATGAAAAGATGAATGGAGGCAAGAAGATCCATCAGGATGTTGTTGTGACAGTCCAAATGTAAAACAATGAGAGCCCACATTGAAGAAATGATGGCAAGAAGAGAGAAGAGGTCATGGAGGAGGGAGAAATTCTGAGGTGGAATCAATAGGAGCTGGCAACTTCCTGGATGTGGGAAAGCAAAGTTTGGAACATGGGAGACTGGAGTATGTTCCCTCCTCATATCTAGAATTTCTCTTTTCCTTCAAGAAAAATCTCAAATTCTTCCTTCTACAATGAAGCCTTCTTTGACCCACCACATACTAATTCCCTTCCCCACAACTACTAGATAGATATATGTATTTATGTTTGTAGATGTATGTCTGTATTTATATATGTGAAGATATATGCAGATATAAGATATGAAAATGCATGATGAATCATATATGTATAAATATATTTTAATGGGCTCATTTGTTAAAAATCAGATTAAAACTCAAAGATTAGAGAAACTTTGAACTGAAAACTCCAATGGGTCACCTAAATTGACCGCTTTGATTTGATTAACATAAATCATTTCCTTTAAATCTATTCGTCTAAGTGATCACACAAGGAATTAAACCCATGGCAAGAGCTCCCCTGAGCTGTTACCAAGAGAACAGTACCAGTGTTTCCACATTTATCCAGGTCTCTTTTCTGTTCTCATGGGCTCAGCAGATTTTGCAACCACTCCATTTGCCATCATTCTCATTCCCACGATGCCTACTCTTGTGCACTTCTAACAGATTCCTGCAGTCTAATGAGTGATAAAATCCCATCATGGTCCTCCTCTCCCTAACCACAATCCCTCTTTCTCCCCAGAGCTTTAACTACATGGAATAAAAAGGAGTGTTTATCTCAAGGTGTTGAGAGGCAAGGGAGCACGCTGCCCCCCAGCAATAGCAACCTCTGCAAACCTCATCAGTGGTTCTACCCTGTTTTATACCATGGTGAAACTCCAAGGGTTCTGTCACCATAGGGTCCCTTTTGCACCCAGTCAGGTATTCTCTATCCTGCTGGTCCTCTCTGGATTATCACTGGTTTTTCTCTGGGTTATTGCCAATCCTTCTTCCTTTTTTACCCCAAAGGTGAAAAAACAACTTTTATGGCTCTACCCCCCTTCCTTGGAGGTCATATGTGACAACTTTCCCAATATAAATTATTAGACTTATTCTACTTGCACCAGAAGGAAAAATAGAATCAGTGGGCAAAGCAGAGAAGATTTATTTCAGCTCAGTATAGGAAAGAATTCAATAATGAGAATTGTTCAAAAATGGAAAGGGTAGTTTGAATAGTAGTGAGTTCCCTGTCACTGAGAGTTCTCACTGGAAGATTGAATGACTACTTGTTGGAGTTATTTAGATTAGATCACTTCCAATCCAGCTCTATTATATGATCCCAAAATAAAAAAATATGCCTAATATTTATGGACAATTTACTTTATTGGTTAAAAAATACTTTGTACACACTCACTTGAATTTTACAATGATGCAAGCAAAGTTTACATACCTAGAGTAATCTTGAAAGTTAGGTTTGAATCAATGTCTTTTTTTTCCTTTTATGTATTTTGAATTTTTAAAATTTAAATTTAGTTCAATTTTATTTTATTTTAAATTTCAAATCTTCTCTTTCCATTCTTTTCTCCCACTCATTGAGAAGGCAAGAAAAATCCCATTACAAAAGGTGTATTCATACAAAATAAATCTCCATACTAATTATATTCATTCTCCTATATAAGAAAGAGTAAAAAGAACTGAAATAAAGGAAGGAGGAGGAGGAGGAGGAAGAAGAAGAGAAAGAGGAAGAGGGAAAAAGGAGGAGGAAGAGGAGAAAGGAAAGGAGAGAAAAAGGAAGAAGATATGATTCAATTTGCCCTCTGAATCCATACACTCTCTATCTGGAAGTGGATAAATCATTATGAGTCCTTTGGAATCGTGATTTATTATTGTTATATTATTATTAATCAGGATTTTTAAATCTTTCAAGGTTGATTTTCTTTACAACACTGCTGTAATAAATTGTTCTTCTGGTTCCACTCACTTCATTTTGCATCTGTTTATACATGTAGTCCCAGCTTTTTCTGAAATCATTCTTTTCATCATATCTTATAGAACAATTGTATTCTATTACATTCCTCTGTGTATGTGTATGTGTATGTGGGTGTGTGTATTAACTTGTTCAGTCATTGTCCAATTGATGGGGGTCCCCTCAGTTTCCAATTCTTTGCCACCACAAAAATTGCTATAAATATTTTTGTATATTTGGGGCCTTTTCCTCTTTTTTTTATCTCTTTGGAGCATAAACCTAGTAGTGTAGCTGGTGAGTCAAAGTGTATGCATAGGCTAATAGCTTTTTAGTCATAATTCTAAATTGTTTTTCAGAATGATTACATACATTTGAACTACACCAAAAATACATTAGTACACCTCTTTTCCCACAGAGCCTTTAGCATTTGTCATTTTCCTTTTTTTTGTCATCTTAGCCAATCTGATGGGTTTGAGTTTGGTACCTTAAAGTTGGTTTAATTTGAACTTCTCTAGTTAATGATATGGAACATTTTTTCATATAGCTATTGATAGTTTGGATTTCTTCCTCTGAAAATTTCCTATTCTTGTTCTTTGACCACTTGTCAACTGGGGAATAGCTTTTATTCTTCTCAATTTGATTCAGTTCCCTGTATGTTACAAAAGAGACCTTTATCAGAAAAAATTGTTTCTGAGACCATCCCCCTTTCCCAATTTACTGTTTTTTTTTCTCATTTTAGCTGCCTATCTCTTCTAAGTCCAAATGTAGCACTCTTTTCATTATTAAAAACACAGTGAGATTTCAATTCAAAATTCATTTGTTATTGCTAAAATCTCATAATTCATAAGGAATTCTGTTTGAAGACCAGGTATTTGGTCTTCAAAGTCAGGAAAGCATTTATTAAGCTTTTACTGCATTCCAGGTACTGTGGGCCAAGTCCTGGGGATAAAAGTATTAAAACAAAACCACCCTTGTCCTCAAGGAGAGACAATTCAAATGGAATAGTGGAGGACTAGGAAGAACATTTTGTTCTGGGAAGATACAAAGATAGTGACTGGAACAATAGGACAGTGTATTGACATGCTCTTTTCAGAGACATGAGTAATAATTGACGATTTTATTCCAGGGAAAGAGGGTAAATTCAAGGTAACTTCTTGGAGAAGGGATTGGAGCTTAGTCTTTTTATTTATTTATTTGAACTTAGTCTTGAAGGAAATCAGGGAAGCCAGTTAGAAGAGATGAAGGGGGAAAATTGCATTTTGGGGGGATTTGTATAAGAAAAAAAAAACAATGTGATTGCCTGAATCATTACCATATCTTCCTAATTATTGTCTGTTCCTAGATTCATCTGTATTGCATCTAAGCAATAAAACACTACTCAACTTGGCATTTAAAGTCTTTCATAATCTGCTCCAATCTATCTTTCTAGATCCATTTCTCATTACTTCCTGTCCTTTACTCTTTCTTCCAGCCAAAATGACCTGCTTACTTACTATTCCAGGATTCCAGAATTGGAACCGAGTTCAAATTCTCCTTTAGACACTTCCTGGCTATGTGACCCTAAACCCTTCACTTACCTCTATCTTTCAGTTACTTTACCTATAAAGATGAAGAGATTGGATTCAATGGCTTCTTTTCCACCTCTAATCTGGGATTCTAGGATTCTCTTCTCCCTACTTTAAGATTAAGAATGCCTTCTTTCTCATCTCCATTTAGAATCCTTGGCTTCCCTTGGGGCTAATTTCAGGCACATGTTATTTCCTCAGTCCTGTTTTTGCTCTTAGTCCTTTAGGGCTTTCTCAGTTTTTAAATTATGTTGTATTTATTTAGTAGGGGGAAAGAATGTTAGACTTGGAGTCAGAAAACCTGACTTCAAATTTCACTTCCACCACTTGCTACCTGAGTGATCTTGGACAAGTCACTTACACTCTGAGTTTCATATCCCCATATGTAAAATGAGGGGTCGAAGTGGACAATTTCCAAGGTCTCTGAGCTCGAAATAGAGAGTGTATCTTACACCAGGCACTGTGTGAAGGGTTTAACAATATCTCATTTGATCCTCACAGCCCCAGCTTTTAGGTGCTATTATGATTCCCATTTTATAGCTGAGGAAACTGAGACTGACAAAGGCTGACTTGCCCATCGTCATACAGTGACTGTAGCAAAATGCAAGCAAGCTCCTTGAGGGGAGGAAGAACTACTTAGTCTTTATCTAGTTTTCACCCCAGTGCCTAGCCCAGCACCTAGCATTTAGAAAGTACTTAATTATTGTTTGTAGAATTAAATGTAACAGTAAGATCTTGCTTTATTTTAAACCTGAAATATGCTTAATATTTTTATTTTTGTTTTGCATGTGTTTTTTTTCCAAGAGAAAAGTATGTCATAAAAGCAATTTCCTTCCAGGATAATTGCACCATTATTATCCACTGTGTCATAATAATGGTCTCGGTTTTCAGCAATTTGGCTTGAAGACACCCAAGGGGCTGGCCAAATGCACCCAAGTTAGTTAATACTGAGGAAGTTAATGGAGAGACCCTGCAACTAGGTTGCTTTCATTAGCTGAACTTTGAAACATCTATTTCAATTCAACTCAACAAATATTTGTTATGTGGCTGTAGTCCCAAAGGGTTTCCAACATGTGTGGCTTACATAAGCCAGCAGATCATTAGTGTAGACAATGCAATTCTGCTGTTTTTCCATACTCGAGCAAATTCAATTCAAACGACCACTCATTATGTGGTGATTGTGAGCTAGGATAGAGATGAAAAAAACAAACAGTTTCTGTCCTCAAGAAACTTACCTTCTACTGGAAATAGGTGGTGCAGTGGCTAGAGTCCAGAGTCTGGAGTCAGGAAGACCTTAAATTCAGCCTCAGACACTGTGTTATCCTTTGTTGCCTCAGTTTCCTCATCCATCAAATGGGGATGAAAATAATATCTACTTACCAGGGTTGTGATGAACACCAAGGAGATAAGTATAAGGCACTCAGTACATTGTGTGACATATTGTAAGCAAGTAAGTAAGTAATCTATGTAGGTAAATGTTAGTTATAATTATTCCATGGTATTGATGGTAATAGGCTATGGTGGCAGTGTAGGTGATTTAGTAAGAGATATGGTAGAAAAACACAGTTGTTGATAGAGAGAAAAAAGGTATTTCATTAATGAGCCCATTATTTGATTCCATATTTTAAACTTAAACATTAAAGATAATTTTAACAGGTAGCATTTCCTAGTTTCCACCATCCTCTCCTTCTACTTGTCTTGTATCTATTTGTTTCTCTCTTTCTCTCTCCTATCTCTCTTACTTTTTCTTGCTCTCTCTCTCTCTTCCTGACTTTCTCTATATTTCTCTCTTTCCATTATTTATCATCTCTCTATCCATCCATCCATTTGTTTATCTGTCGAATGCCCAAATGCGGCTGCTTCCCCCCAAAAAAAATCCCCATCACTTTAATATTTCTTTTATCTACTCATTATTGTATTGATATGATAAGAGCAAAAAAAGGCTTCTATTCTTGTTAAGAATAAAGAACATGGTATAAATGTAAAAGTAACTCCACCTTAAATGAGAGATGGAATGATGTAGCCCAATGGTTCTCAGACTTTTGATTAGGATCTCTTTACATTCTTTAAAATTATTGAGAATCCCCCAAAGCTTTTGCTTATAGGAGTGATTATCTATTTATATTAATCATATTAGAAATTAAAACATCATTATTAAAAACAGTTGTGACATCACAGATCTTCAGAAGGCTCTTGGGGGCTCCCAGAAGTTCCTGGACCACACTGAGAAGCACTGGTGTAATGGGAACTTTCTGGCCTTAAAAATGGGAAAAACCTAGGTCAAGTCATCTCTCTTTATACTTACTAGCTGTGTGACTATGGGTAAATCACTTGACATCCCAGAGGTAACTAAAGAATATGACTACTTTTTAAGGATTAGCAGCTAATTTCCCTACTGGTGAGTTTCCCTCCTGGGAGTGACCCAAGCCAATGTAATCTCAGGTCTAAAGCCAAAACAAAAAACTCCCAAACAAAATATTTTCAGCTGATAGCTGAGCCCTCTTGTTATTAAATACTTACAAAAAAGAAAAATAATTGGAAAATTAAAAGGGGAATTCCTTCTACCACCTTCTCTAGATGGCCTTCCTCAATTTGGCAAAGGGGAGTTTCAGATTCAAAACCAAACTTCATTCAAGTAGTACACTTCCTCTTTGTACTATGAATGAAGCTGAAAAATCACAGAGCATTTGGTAATTTTAAGTAGGTTTATTTCTGAGGACTATTTACTTAGAACTACTAGGAGATAAAGCCACCTAATACACTCTCCCTCCCATTTTATAGATGAAGAAACTGAGATTCAGAGTAGCCAAGAGTGCCATGGATAGGAAACAGAAAAGCCAGGATTTGAAGCTGTGTCTTCTGACTTCAAATCCACCTTGTACCACACTGTTTCTCATTGGTCGTTTGTTTGAGTGACTTCCAAAGAATGAGTGACAGATGTTCTAGTTCCGTGCTCCATTAGAGTTACTTCTCATAGCACGGCGGTGTATTATCTAAGCATCATTAAGCTTGCATTAGAACTTTACAGCTTAGATATGAGTCCCTTCCTCCCAAAAACCCAGCCTGAAGTAAAAGCTCCTTTTACCACATCCTTGGGACAAATCTGTCAGGATGAAATATTCCGTTCAAGTGAACAAATATTATGTGTCAAGCGCTGAGCTGTAGATACAAAGCTAAATAAAAATAAAAAACAAAGCAATCTATGATCCTAAGGAATTTATAAAATTTGACTGGCCATTTCCAAACTCTGCAGGACAACTTTCTGCATATTCAGGTCTCAAGCACCTAAATCCTTGTATCGCTTGGAGAAAGTGCCATGTTCCATGACCCTTAATAATGAAGGAACAAATGAATGATAAAGCATTTATAAGGGGAAAAGGAAATAAGCATTTATTAAATGCTTACTGTGTGTCAGGCAGAAACTGTTGTCAGTACTTGATGGAGTCAACAAATATTTATTAATCACTACTGTGTGTCTGGCATTGCAAAGCACTAGGGAATATAAAGAAAGGTACAATAATCTCTTTCTTCAAGGAGCTTACAATCTAATGGTGGAAGACAACACATAAACAGAAGCTGGAAGGGGAGAGAAGCAGGGGAATGAAATCTTCCAGTTAGCTTAGGACATGACCTAAGGAGGTATGAATTGCAAGTTGAATTCATCTTGCAGGATGATGAGTCTCTGGAGATCATGAAGCCAGGGAGAGTTTCTTTTAATCCTCACAACAACCCAGAGAAGTAGGTGCTATTATTATTATTCCCATTGTGCAGTTAAAGAAACTGAGGTAAATTGAGATTAAGCAAATTGCTCAGACCAAATAGTTGATATATGTCTGAGGTTGGATTTGAAGTCAAGTCTCCTAGATACAGTCCTCACTAGCACTTCTTGTTTGTTAGACTTTGTACAAGTGCTAGAAATATAAATATAAAAGAGGAATAGACCCTGCCCTTAAGTATCTTACCTTCTAATGGGGAGAGACAACACATGTGTACTAATGAGTGTTTAACAATCAGATCTCCATCCCTATCCCCCCCAAAAGTTCTCATGATACAACTTTTAAGTTTAATCTGTGATGTTAACATTTTTTCCATCACTTTTTAAGCAATCAATAAAATAATAAATAAATCAAGCTCTGACTTATAGTTTGTTGATTTCCAAGATACAAATATTCACATTGAAAATTTTACATTCAGCTCATGTCTTAGCTACCTGGAAGGACATCCTTGCAAACAGAGAGTGAGACATAGAGAAGGGTGAAGTTACAGGGATGGTACACTTAAATATTAGTGGGATTGTGCTTTGTAACAAGGGAATTCACATTACACAGTAAGGATAATCTCATTCTATCAGTTATAAGGTTGAAAGTAGAACTTCATCCAGCTTACAACTAGGAAAACTAAAAAGAGAGGGGTATAATTTACTATGAGGAAATTTATTAAAGCTTACAGATGAAACTTTAAAAATGGAGATTGACATGATTAATTATTGTGTGATTTCTCCCTCTTCTTCCCCTCAAATAACTCCAACATGACTCAGGTTTATCAAATTTCCACTGCATGAAAAACATTTTTCATTTTGCAGCAGGATAATAGTGCCATTACCACTCTTTATTAATTAGGAAATCAAATAACATACCTCCTTTTCAAACAATTAGTCACCGGAAAATTAAGCATAAAATGAAGAGTACTTATCAGTTTTGCAGTTCTAGTCTTCATGCAATATTATCTGCTTTGGAATATGAAACTTTAGAATGATTAAAATGTGTGGGCTGTAATATTAGCCCATGGTATGTCCTATGACCTATCACAAAAACAAAAAACACCACATTATTCAGCTAGGTTAAAATATTGCACTGATTTAGTTCATAAAACTGTGCCAACAGAGAAATTATGAAGATGTCACATGTTTTAAAGCATTTTAATGTTTTATTACCAGTGGAAGGTTAAATTAATTCAGAGGCAGGAGAATGGGGTGGGGTGAGAGTGTCAGGGGATCAGGAAAAGGGCATAAAATGACATGAAGAAAGTGGGAGTTCTCCAAAATAGCCTTAAAAGTCACATATAAGAATGGGTACATTATAATTTTAAAGAAGTATTTGTTGTTCATGACAAATAAGGAAATATGTTTAAAAGGATTGTATATATTCATCCTATGTTGAATTGCTTGCTGTCTGGGGGAATGGGAAACTAAGGGAGAGAGGAAGAAAAATTTGGAACACAAAGTCTTACAAAAATGGTTGTTGAAAACCATCTTTACATGTATTTGGAAAAAGAAAGCACTAATGAGGAAAAATAGAAGTATTTGTTGTCAATTTTGTTACTATAAAGGAATATGAATAAATTTTACAAATTCATGAACATATAATGCTATTTTAAAATTAAATTTTATATTATTTTTAGTTATAAATTCTCTTATTCTCACCGGCTTGCAAGAAAAACAAAACCCAGTATAAATATGTATAGTCAAGAGAAACCCAAATTCTTACATAATCCATGTCCAAAATCCAAATATAGTTCAATCTTCATGCTGAATCCATCCCCTTACTATCTGGAGATGGATAGCATGTTTCATCACAAATGCTTTGATTCCATTGTGTTAATCAAAGTTCTTAAGCCTTTCGAAGTCAGCTTTCTTTACAGAATTGTTATTGTAAAAATTGTTCTCTTGGTCCTGCTTACTTCAGTTTGCATCAATTGATACAAGTCTTTCCAGGTTTTTCTAAAACCATACCCTTCATCATTTTTTTAGAACAGCATTCCATCAAACACATATACCAAAATGTGTTTAGTCATTTCCTAATTTATGGAAATCTCATTCATTACCAATTCTTGACACCACCAAAAATGCCACTTTCAATATTTTTGTATACACAGATCATGCCCTTTCTTTAACCTCTTTGGGGTATAGATCTTGTAGTGCTATTGCTGGCCCAAAGGATTTGTATAGTTTGCAGATTTTTAGACATAGTTCTGAATTGATTTCCAGAATAGTTAGCCTAGTTAATAATTCTACCAACAAAGCACTGATGTGTCTATTTTCTCACAGCCCCATTGGCAATTATCCATTTCTCTTTTTTTGTCATCTTAGACAATCTTATAGACATCCCAGAACTATTTTAAATAGAATTTCTCTAGTTATTAGTGATTTAATACATTTTTTTTACACAACTATTGACAACTGGAATTTCTCTAATTTGAAAATTGCCTATTCATGTCCTTTGACAATTTATCAATTATGAATTTGAATTTGTTTTCTATATCTCTTAGAAATGAGACCTTTATCACAGAAATACTTAAAAGGTTTTCTTTCCCAATTTTCCGCTTCTCTAATTTTAGTTGCATTGATTGTTTTTGTACAAAAAACTTTAATTTTGCGTAATCAAAATTATCCATTTTACCTTCTTTAAACCTGTTTCCTTTTTGGTCATGAATTCTTCCTCTATCTGTCTATCTATCTATATTTGATAGGTAATTTCTTCAATACTTCTAATATGTAAATCATTCTTTATGTCTGAATCATTGTCTTGGTGTATGATGTGAGTTATTGGTCTATAGCTAGTTTCTGCCAGACTGTTTTTCAGTGAGTTCTGGCTCCAATGCCTGAGATCTTTGGGTTTGTCCAACATTAGGCTACTGTGATCATTTACTTCTATATATTGTGTACCTACCCTGTGGTATTGATCAATCTATTTTTTACCTACCACTGAGTTGTTTTAATTTTTATGGCTTTATATAATTAATTAAAGTTAGAGACTATACTGCTAGCCCCTTTTGTTTCCACTTTTTTCATTAATTCCTTTTGTAATTGACTTTTTGTTCTACTGGATAAATTTTGCTATTTTTCCTTCCTACTCTGTAAAGTAATCCCTTGGAATTTGTTGAGTATAGCACTGAATAAATAATTGAGGTAGTATTGTCATTTTTATAATATTGGCTCTGCCTACCTATATTTAATTAATATTCTCTAATTATATAGATGTCTATTTTATAATTGTGTTTATATAGTTTCTCTGTGGTTTTTAGCAAGTAGAATCCCAAGTATTTTATACTATCTGTGGTTATATTAATTGAATTTCTTTTTTTTTTCTTCTTGTTGGCAATATATAGAAATACTGATAATTTGTGGATATATTTTGTATCCTACAACTCTGCAAAAGTTAATTGTTTCCATTAGTTTTTTAGTTAATTTTCTCAGGTTCTCTAATTCAACTGCAAAAGGTAATTATTTGGTCTTCTCCTTGCTGATGTTAATTCTTTCAATTTCTTTTTCTTGTATTATTACAATAGCTAGCCTATCTAGAACAGTATCAAACAGTAATGATAATAACAGACATCCTTCCTTACCCTTGATCTTACTGAAAAGGCAAGCAACTTAGCCTCATTACAAATAATACTGGCTCTTTGTTTTAAATAGATACTATTTATCATCTGGAAAAAAGCTCCACTTATTCCTAAGCATAATAGTTATTTTAACAGGAGAGGGTGTTGTATCCTGTCAAATCTTTTTCTGCATCAATTGATGTGGTCATATGATTTTAATTGTTTTTGTCATTAATATGGTCAATTATATTTACAATTTTTCTAATATTAAGTTAGCCATGCATTCCTGGTATGAATGTGATATGTTACCATAGTCACTTTATTAATATTTTATTTAAAATTTTTACATCAATATATTTTCTTTCTCTGTTTTGATTTCTCCTTGGTTTAAGTATCAATACCATATTTTGTCATACAAGAAATTTGGTAGGATCACTTCTTTTTCTTTTTAAAAAAATAGTTTATATTAAAGATTAAATGTTTAATAGAATTTGTTTGTAAATCTCTTTGCTTCTGGGAACTTTTTCTTTAAAAGTTCACTTATGGCTAATTCAATTTCTTTTACTAAGATAAGATTAATATGGGCAATTTATACCTTGGTAAATATGCATCCATTTCATTTATATTGTCAGTTTTACTGGCATATAGTTGGGCAAAGCAGTCCCAAATAATTGTCTTTATTTCTTCTTTATTGGTTATGAATTTATTTTTTTTATTTTTGATACTGTTGATTTGGGTCTTCTAAAAATCATGTTAGCTAATAACATCTATCTTATTATGGCTTTTAATATTAGCTCTCTCCTAATTATATTAATAATTCCATGTTTTGTTTTGTTTTTTGCTTTGAATTTTGTTTACTTCTCCTTTGATTTACAGTATATTTTAATATTTAACAGATGGGATCACTCTTAATTATATTCTGAACTAGTTTTAATATTCTTAGCCCATATGCACAGCCTTTTTTTCTAAGAATTAAAGTCGATGTGATATTTGCAGGAAGGAAGTATGCAAATTTGGCTACTGGATAGAGAAACTATGGCTATCTTTCGAATCAAGAATATCTGTGTTCAGGTTCTGCCCCAGACTCATAATGATCATGGATTAGTCACATACTATCTTAATCCCCAGGCAACCTTTTAAAGTTATAGAAGAATTGCCAATCTATATTGAGAAAGGAAGTTTCTTCAGCAGGAACTTCCTGCACTATTAAAATCACATGTTTGAGACAACAACAATAAAACCAAGTGCATGATTTACAGCAGGACAGACCTGAACTTCTCTTTTTTCCAACCTTAGGTCAAGAAACTCTAGTTTCCCTTAGATTAACTTGACATGGACTCTGCATATGTGGACAAGGATGTCAGTGGAAGTGGGAAGGAAGGAAGGGAATAATTGCATTTTGTTCCAGGTATTGTACTAAATGCTTTACAAATATTATCTCATTTGAGAGGCCAGTTTAGATTCAGGTGAATCTGCCCAAACTCTCACTCACCAGTATGAATCCATTGGCTCAAACCTTTACATTTATAATGAAATATAAAGCAAAATGAGGCAGTTCTAAGTGCTGAATATTTCCCTGGGGTTTTAATTTGTTGTTGCTGCTGCCGTTCAGTTATAAGCAGTTCTTTGTGACTCCATTTGGGGTTTTCTTTGCAAAGATACTGGAATGGTTTGCCATTTCCCTCTCAAGCTTATTTTACAGATAAGGAAACTGAGACAAAAGGGTTAAAAGCCTTTCCCAGGGTCACATAGCTAGTAAGTGTCTGAGGCCAGATTTGAACTCAGGAAGATGAATTTTTCTGACTCCAATTATTCTAAAGCAATTACAGCTTCCCTTTCCTGCCTTTGCTGGTACAGCAGACCTACCTAACCCTGCTCAAACTTACTCTGCTCATGGTCTCCCAGATTGGAGGATGAACTGATCTTAGAAAACTCCAAATCTATTTCCCCTCTCCAGAAACCCGTCTTCTCTACCATTTGGCAAAGATGGCAACATTCTCACTGGGCTGATCACCCTGTTGTTTCCTTGAAACTGTTGCCTGAGCAAAAGATGGCATTATTTCACAGTCCTAGGGGATGACAATGTCACCTCTCTCATATATTCAGCCCAACCAAATGGGATATTTGTAAAGCTTTTAACACAGTTAAAATAATAACTAGCATTTAAGTAGCACCTTTATGCTGTTTAAATGTTAGTTATTATTATTATAAATAGTGCAAAGGTGCTATTTAAATGCTAGTTATTATTATTATTTATCTGTCATTCATACCAGAACATTTCAGTTTGAATCCAAGTCTAAAAGCATATTTAATGATCACTTCCACAGTTCCTAGACAGAATCTCAGTCTATAAGAGGCCATCACCTCTCTTGGCAATGGACATTACTATTGAAATTTATTATTCTCTCCTCATCATGGACTTCTATCATCTTAAGGAAGCTAAGCATGTGGAGAAGGGGGTGAATAGAATAGAGAAAAAATAAACCCAGCAAGGTAACATGATCCCCAACCAGCAGCTCAAGCCCAGAAGGGTAATTCAAACTCCAAATTTATAATCCAATTAAATTATATTCAAAAACATTTATTAAATGCCATCTATGTGCCAGATGAGATATGATCTGGATAAAGAATAGGCTTCAAGCCAAGTTCAAGTTGGCTCAAATCTGACTTTTGATAATTAATTGATCCTGGGCAAGTCACATAACTCTCATTATAGGACAGTTTTCTAAGACTTTCCATTTTAAAGAAGGTACTAATCTACATTAGGTAGGAGGAGTTTCTTCATCTTGGAGTTCTCTACCATAATAAAATCACAGGACCATTCACTGTTCCTGTTCCCTATGTACCAAGGAACTTTTCTAGGCCTTGGGGATCCAAAGACAAAAACCTAGTCCTAGCCCTCTAAAGTCAGTGTTTTCTGTTTGAATCTATTCCATCTAAACACCATGGACATTTCTGTAGTATTGCTCCTTCTCCAGAAGACCCAGGGGGATAAAAAGAGAGTAGAGATGAACTAATCAAATGATTTTTATCTTCCCATTGATATGGTTTCTCACTGTGGAAATGTCCTTCAATAGCACAGGTTGTAATTTGTGATCTTGCTATACATATTTATAATGTTTTCACTTTTTCTTGCCTTCTCAATGGATGGGGGAGTTAAAGGGAGAGGAAAAGATTTGAAACTGAAAATAAAAACGGAATTCTAAAAAAATTGTACTCTTGGTTAAGGAGTTTCCTGGGACACTGAGAAATTAAATGAAATGCCTATGATCATATAATGGCAATATTTCAGAGGTAGGCCTTCCTGGACATCATCCCCTATGTCAAGCTGCCTCTCCAGCAATCTGAACCACACAATTTCAACATATTTACTCCATCTCTGTGCAATTTAATAATGATTATAATACAAATACCATAACTTATAGGCCTAGGAAGATGTAACCTGAAGAACATAACATTTATTTTCTACTTTTCTGGGTTTGTTTAAACACATACACATATGTAAAATATTCTATATTCACTTTTCTTTAAAACCTTCCATTTCAAACACATTCAGTCATTATTGCTGATCATGAAACTTGATAATATCAGGGAGATTTCAGAGCTTCAAGGATTTCATCATTAAGACCTTCAAAGATAAAACATAGAGAGAACTTATCAATTTCCTCTTGAAAAATAACAGTCACTTTAATACAAATATCAGAAGTTTTAGACCTAGGAAGATGTAACCTGAAGAAAATAACATATTTATTTTCTACTTTTCTGGGTTTGTTTTTAAAAAATGCACACATGCATGTAAAATATCCTATGTTCACTTTTCTTTAAAACCTTTCATTTCAAACACACTCAGTCATTATTGCTGTTCAATACTTGATAATAGCAGGGAGATTTCACAGCTTCAAGGATTTCCTCATTAAGACCTTCAAAGATAAACTATACATGGAGCTTGTCAATTTTCTCTTGAAAAAATAATAATCACTTTGCTGCTTAATAAACTCCTTATTTCACTATTTGAAAGTCATTCAAATTAGTTTCTACTTTAATAAATGGCATCCTGTCACTTAAGAAATGTTCCACCTTAAGTCAACAAATTATAAAAGAACCAAAAATCAAATTATTTTCATGTCTTTATATTTTTCCCGAGACATGTATTTTCAGGAATCTCAGAAATGGGAAGACAATTTTTTTTTAGTTTCAAAAGGTAAAGTCCCTGTAAAATAACTCTGACAATTTATCTTTTAAAACATATCTGGTATACTCAAATACCAATAACCATAGAATCTCTATCCTATCCCCAGTATATCCTAACCACAGGAACAATTCTTACTTGTAAAAATTTTATCTTAATAAATTTTCAGTTTAATGTGCAATCACTTTTTTTAAAATTATATTGTGGGGGCAGCTATATGGTGCAGTGCATAGAGCATTGACCCTGAAGTCAGGAGGACCTGAAAGTTCAAATCTGACCTTAGACACTTAGTACTTACTAATGTGTTATTCTAGGCAAATTTCTTAGCCCCAATTGTCTCACCAAGAAAAAAAATATACTGTGTTGGAATTTATATATTGGTTAGAAATATATATTAGAATTGGTAGTTTTATAACATAAATCAAAAAGAAAAAAAATTTTAAAAATTTTAAAAATCTTATGTTACTATTTACCTTGAAACTGAAATTCTAAGAAATCCTTTTATATGATAAGATCATTAATTATACAATTTTCACAACCCATAGGCCCAGATAAAAAAGGTTTTAAGTCACTTCCCATTTCTTGGCCTCTGTTTCCCCATCTTTCAAAAGGAGGTTTCATTTATTGTTTCTAATATTTCTGATGCTATGAATTTTTCTATTTCCTAGCTATCACAGAACTGAGAGCAGAGATGAATAATAGCTAGCTTTCAGGTTCAGATCAAATACTAATAGTTGTTTCTGTCTTTTTCCCCCCCAGATCACATTTCTGATCTCAAAGTCTATTTATAGGAGAAAATTAACCTAAACTTTCATCGGGGACTTGTGCTTTTCCTGTTAGTCACCTTTTCATTTACATTTTGTATTTGCATTGTATTTGGGGGGGATGCTTCATCAAGGAGCAATGACATTTATAGGAAGCAAGACAGAAGTAACAACTAGACAAAAAATGAGCCTAAATATGGCAGAAAAGGCAAACTTTAAAATAAGACTCTTTAATTGTTAAAAAGAAACTGTTCCTGTCTTTCAAAGAGCATCCTATCAAAACACTCATACAAACCCAAAGCATTCTAAGCCAACATACATGTTCTAAATGAACATGTGCTGATTGTACATGCTTAGTTGATATTGGATTGCTTGCTATCTGGGAGAGGGGGAAAGGGATGAGGGAAAGGGAAGGGGGGAAAGGGAAGAGGGAGAGGGAAAGAAAAGAGGAAGAAAAATTTGGAATTCAGAACTTTACAAAAATGAATGTTGAAAACTGTCTTTCCATGTAATTGGAAAAATAAAATAAAATATTATTTTGGGGGGGGAAATATGGGGGGGAAAGGAGCATGTATAATCCAACAAGTGAGTATCTTCTCAAAGAACAGGGATCTCACTTCCACCACAGGTTTGTGATTTCTAAATTACCTGTCCCTTTGTACTTGTGGTAATTAGGAGTTTGAGACTTACGATTTACAGCAACAAAAGAGAGACTTCCTGGTTTCTTCTTCCAACCCGTATCTACCAGAGTTGGGCAGATCTTTACATTCAGACATAAATGTGTGCAGTTCAGTCTCTGGAAAGCCATCTTGTTGGTAATGCTAGAGAGAAAAGGGAAAGGACTCATACTTTTAACACTCCCTAGAAAATAACTCTAAATCCACTCTAAGAAAGATTGCTGAAGAGATTTCCTCCAAGTAGGTATCCATGATTCATTGGAAAGAGTAGTGTTATGTTAAGGGACCTGGTTCTGCTACTACCTACTTGTGGGACCATAGGTAACAAGTCCCCTTACTTAATTTCCTCTTCTGTTAAATAAAAGGATTGGATTACATGCTAACACTACAACGACTAGAAGTAGCATTTATGTAGCACCTACTATGTGCCTGCCACTTTACAAATATTATCTTATCCTCACAACTCTGAATGACAGATGCTACACCCACACCCACATTTTTTAAAATAGATCAAAAAATGGAGGCAAAAAGAGTTTAAATGACTTTAGCCTTAAGACCTAAGTCTCAATGACCCTGATCTGAAAAATGAAGGGGAAGGGCTAGACAAATGATTTTTTGGTAAATCTCTTGCAGACATTTTAGCTCTGTGGTCTAATCTTCCTGGGTATTAATTATAAAGAGTTTTGGTCAGATTAGAGTGAAACTGGGAGAAAAGTTCATTTTGCAACAGGGCATTTCTTCTGGATGCAGGGAATCCTTCAATGAGTGGTGCTATCTTAACTTTCCATGTAGGGGAGAGAGGATGAAGAGTTTGTGGGTTGGAATGATAACAACAAAAGTAACAATAAATGATCCATACAAACTTTCAAATTCTCAAAGCACTTCACATACATTATTTCACTTAAATGAGAAAGATAGTAAATAGTGTCCCATTACAAATCCAAAGGGGTGGGGAAGCTGGAAATGAGTAAGGGGAGAGGAGGAAAACTACATCTTTTAACAAAAGCTGTTAAATTTCTAGTGTGAACATTTACACCTCAGAAATCAGCAAATGCCACAAATCAGTTTGATTTATTGCTTTGTTGATTGTCTTATCTTAAGAAAGTGACAGACAACATGTAAATAATGTAGATTAAACAGAAAGCTGTATTGTGTATATATTCTCCCAGAGAGCCAGCTGTGGAAAATATTGACCAGCACATTACTATCCTAGCAATCTATCCTTGGAAATTCTTCCTGATTTCCCCATCAGCTTGAAGGAAACTGCCCATAAGCCATTTGGTTACCAGGATTCTAGCTAGTTTAGTGCAGAGGAATCAAACTCAAAACCTGCAAAACTCCCCAAATGCCACTGGAAACAGATTAAAATATAATTGGGAAATGTTTAACAAAATAAGCAAAAAAAATAAAATAAAATAAAATGAATCATGGGTAATGTAAATTTGTGGTTTTCTAAATCAATAGGCAGTGAGGATTTCTAGGTATGTTTCTATTTGAGTTTGATATCACTGATGACCTTCTGCCAAACAGCATAATTCACTGACTATAAGACTGTAAGATTGGGAATCAAGAAAACCTGGGTTCAGGTTCAAATACCTCCATCCCCACTTGACCCACTTGATAGGGGGTTGATGGTGAACAAGACATTCCATTTCTTATTCACTTAGTTATTCCTCAATCTTGAAGTTAGCTTCAATTGTCAAGTGTGTGAATGCAAGGGCAGAATCTAAGGCTCACAGGCAGATTGTAGGACACATTGGAATAAACATGGTGTCAAGAACAAGAGAAATGACTATTCCACCATACCCTGCTTTGGTCAGAACCCCATCTGAAGGCTCCAATCCTATCCATTGTTACCAGGATCTCAGTTTTCTTGTTTGTAACCTGAAAAGGGCTGAATTATGGGGTCTCCTCCCAAGAGGAGTATCATATGACCAAGAATTACTTCCCAGTAGATCAAAGAATATGGACGATATTCAAAAATTGCAAACTATAAGCAATTGTATGAAAATGTATTCTAAATCAACCTTTACAAAACAAAATGCAAATTAAAATTATAGATATAGACACCACCAAACAAGCAAACTGAGAAACTAGAGAGAGTTCAGGATGGTCAATGGTCTTGCTCATAAGATCATGCTATTTATGGATGGGGAAACTATAGATGTTTATACTGGAGGAAAGGTTTTTTTTGGGGGGGGGAGGAAAGTGGAATTGGGAATTCAAAGGCAATGATTTGGGATGTCAAATTCTAAAGTATTACTAAGTAGAAAAGGAATTAGGTATAGATAAGGTATAGTCTACCTGGCTTCACAGGGGCAGAAATAGGGACAAGAGACAGAATTTTTAACATGACAAATTTAGACCTAAAGGGAAAATTTCCTAAAAATCAGAGCTATCCCACACTGGAAAGGCCTTTATTGGAAGGGAATTGAGTTCTCCCCATAATGAAGGTCTTTAATCAAAGGTAAGAGGGAAATATCTGAATGTTCATGTAGAGACTGGACTAAATGGCCTCTAGGGTCCCTTCCTATGAATAATGAAAGGCTTTTAAAGTCTCTTTTCTATAGGATAGCCTCACAAATATCTCTAAATAGCTCAGTATTATAATTATGAAGAATATTTATTGAATCAAATCATACCTAGTTGTATTTTATTTTAACATGTGCATCAAGACAAGTCTTCGATATTACTGTCAAGTAATAGATTTAGGGTTGGAAAGGGCCCATAAGGTAACTTCACTTCACAAAATCGAAAACTAGAGAGTTTAATGAGTTATTCAAGATCACTTGCATAGTAGGAGAGCTGGGATTCAGACTCAAATTCTCTGCCTTCCTAAACTGGAACTTTCTAATTTGGCAACAATCAATTGTAATCAATTTCTTGATTGAGCAGCTAGGATTGAGAGAGAGCAGCACTCTCGTGCATAGAGCACTACACCTGGAGCCATGAAGCTTCATCTTCTGAGTTCAAATGTGGCTTCCTAGCTGTGTGATTCTGGGCAAGTCCTGTTACCCAGTTGCCTCAATTATCTCACATATAACATGATCTGAAGAAGAAAATGGCAAATCATTCTAGTATCTTTGCCAAACAGAGTCACAAAGAATCAGATACAACTGGAAAATAACTAAAACAATTTGCCACCATTATACCTTCCTACAGTCAATTAGTCACTCTTATATTTATATTATATTTATTAACTCTGGGTCCAAACACATTTTATACAACATGATTTAAGAAATTTAAAGTCTGAGTCACCATGCCATCTTCAAATCTCTTCTACCCATCTTTAGGCATGGAAGGTGATCTATGGACACATAACCATATAATAAAGTGTTTTCTAGTCTGGTTTTCAAGTAACTGAATGTAACTGAAAGCTTTCCCACTACAAAGGATGAGAGCACAGTTGACCACATGAAAGACTGGATTAGACTTTTCTGATCTTCCAGATTTTATATCTGATGATCTCCACTCTCTACAATACCTTTTAGAACAGAGGGCCTCAAACTACAGCCCGAGGGCCAGATGCAGCAGCTGAGGACGTTTATCCCCCTCACCCAGGGCTATGAAGTTTCTTTATTTAAAGGCCCACAAAACAAAGTTTTTGTTTTTACTATAGTCCAGCCTTCCAACAGTCTGAGGGATAGTGAACTGACCCCTTATTTAAAAAGTTTGAGGACCCCTGTTTTAGAAAGTTAGAAAGTATGTCAGAAAGGAAATGGCTGGCAAAGCTCTTTGCTCAAAATAGGCTTGTGAGATAGGTGTTATAATTATCCCCATTTTACAGATGAAGAAACTGAGTATCCTGCTCAGAGTCACCCACCTACCAAGTATCAAGTGACTAAGAGGGGGTTTTGAATCCAGGTCTTTTTGATTCCCAATTTTTCATTCTGTGAGCTGTACCATGTGGCAGAGGCTTTGAGGTAAAACTCTGAACATGTCAGAAGCTCAGGGTTTTTTCCTCCTTCACTACTCTATTTCATTATTTTTGAGATGGCAGTTTTTGTTCTTTCCAGTGAGGACTGATCGTTTCATGCTTTCCCCCTGCCCTCCAGTCCCACTTCTAAAATTCTAAGTCCCATAGCCAAGTAGCATTCTTCTGAGACTTCCCCTTCATTGAATACCCTTCTCAATCTGGAATTGTGGGCTAGTCAGACTTACCTTAATTGTTTCATAGGTGTCAGTAATCAAGGCAATGAAGAGACTTAAAACCATGTAGATAAAGAGGCTGATGAAAGAGTAGAGGTAGATCCGACTAAACAACCAAACCAAGTAACTTTTTTGCTGCATTTTTGCAAATGTGGCAAACATGTCATCTCCATTTATGAGAGAAAAAAGGCACTCGGAAACCATATTCAGCGACCGAAACTGAAAAGACCAAACAGACAACATACTCTTTAAAATCCACAATCTTGGGTGAGGAAGATGAAGGGAAGGGAGGGAGAGAAATTTGGAACACAAACTGCACATACCCTTTGATCCAGTAATAAGTCCCAAAGAGATCGTAAAAAAGGGAGAAAATGTTTGTAGCAGCCCTTTTTGTAGTGGCAAGGAACTGGAAATTGAGTGGATGCCCATCAGTTGGAGAATGGCTGAATAAGTTACGGCTTATTCTTATGCAATATTATCGTTCTAGAAAAAATGATGAGCAGGCTAATTTCAGAAAAACCTGGAAAGACTTACATGAACCAATGCTGAATGAAGTGAGTAGATCCAAGAGAACACTGCACACAGTAACACAAGATTACGTGATGATCTACTGTGATAGACAGCTCTTTTCAACAATGGGGTGATTCTAGGCAATTCCAATAGATTTGTGATGGAAAGTGCTATCCAGATCCAGAGAGAGAATTATGGTGACTGAATGTGGATCAAAGCATAGCATTTTCACTGTTTTGTTGTTTGTTTGCTTGTTTTTTCTTTCTTTCTCATTTTTTCCCTTTTGATCTGACTTTTCTTGCATAGCACAATGAATATAAAAATATGTTTAGAAGAATTGCACATATTTAACCTAAACTGAATTATTTCCTTCTTGGGGTGGGGGAAGGAGCGAGCAAGAGAGAAAAAATTGGAATACAAGGTTTTGCAAAGGTGAATGTTGAATTTGGAAAAATAAAATATTATTAAAATAAAATTTAAAAAAAAAGAAGGAAATAACAACTCATTCCAGTATCTTTGCCAAGAGAACACCAAATGAGGACAAGAAGAGTTGTTAATATTATTGAAATGATTGCACAACAACACAGTTTATCTAGGCCAATGGTGCTAAGTTCACTGAGGTCAGCAAAACTCCTAAATGCTTTCCAAACAGTGTAAAATATTTAACAAAGCAAAAACACAATAAATATAGATATTACATTTTAAAACTAAGTTAACATGGGACCTGTGGGGATCCTTAGGCATGAATTAGTGTCCTCCATTTATATTTGGGTTTGATACCACTGGTCTAGGCCAACATCTTCAGTTTACAGAAATCAACAACCAGCAATTTAAATACCTTGCCCAAGATCACACACCAAAGCTAGGGTGCAAATTCACTGACTCCAAATCCAGTGCAACATGTTTGTCCTAATACTAATAGCTCACCTACTAGATTATATTTATATAATGCTTTTAAAAGTTTTCAAAATACCTTAAAAATATTATCTCATTTTATCCTCACAACTACTCTGATATGGAAAATGCTATTATATTCCTGTTTTACAGATGAAAAACTGAGGTAGAGAGAGGTTAACTAACTTGGTCTCCTATTAAAGTGTTTGAGGTGAGATTTGAATATAGGTTTTCCTGACTTGGGCAGCGAGGTGGTGCTATACTGCATAGAGTACAGGGCCTGAAGTCAGAAAAACTCTTATTCTTGAGTTCAAATCTGGCTTCAGACATTTATTAGCTGTGTGACCCTGGACAATTCATTTAACCCTGTTTGCCTCAGTTTCCTCATCTGTAAAATGAACTTGAGAAGGAAATGACAAACCCATTTCTGTCAAGAAAACCCCAAATGGGGACATGAAGATCAGATATGACTGAACAACAACTTCCTGACTTAGGGCCAGATATATACCAGATATCATTCTATCTAATAGACATGGAAGTGAATTGGTTTAAAGAAATTTTAATTAAATTTAAAAATTAATCTGGAATCTGTGGATTTATATACATATATATGTATATTTTAAAATAATTGGTTTCTTTTATAAACCTGTATTTTATGCATTCAAAAACCATTATTTTCAGAAGGAGTCCACTGGTTTCATCAGACTGTGAAAGGAGTCCAATACCAAAAAATAGTGAAGAATCCCTAGTTTAAATCATGATAAGAGGGACAGGGCCAATGCTTACTGCATCAATCACGTCATATGTACAAGTTTATTCTATCATTTCCCCAAGACAAGCTGTTTCTTTTTCATGCCCCATTTAACAGAAGCCTGAACTAGGCCAGGCCGTAACCAATCTCATCATGCTGCCAGTCCAAGCCTTGTTCCTACTTTTTCAAAGAGTGATATTTGGATCTATTTCAGAAATGATTCATGAACCGGAGGAGTTATAAATCCAACTAAATCAATCAATCAAGAAGCATTTACATACCAGCTACATGTGCCAGGTATTGTGCTAGGCATTAGGGACACAAAAATGGGTTTTAATAGTCACTACCCTCACAGAATTCACATAGAAAAGACAACTTGTTAAAAAAAAAAAAAACTAGGTTTATACAACTCACATAGAGAGGAGATAGAAGGTAATATGAGAGGAAAAAGTCATTGCAAATTGGAGAAATGTGGTAAGATTTCCTTAAAAAAATAAATAAATAAATAAGATTTGAACTGAAATTTAAAGGAAATCAGATGAAAAGACTAGTGATTCAAATGAATGAATTTTCAAAATCTGCAACTTAAATTTTTAGCTAATATCTACATGATTGTTTTTGTACATTTTAAAAAGAGAATAGAATGATTTAACTAGCATCTACTATGTACCATGTCTATGTTAAGTTTTTTTTTTAAACAAATATTATCTCATTTGGTTTTCAAAACAACCTAGGGAGATTGATAGTCCTTTTATAGTAGGGGAAACTGAGGCAAACAGAAGTGAAGTGGCCTGCCTGGTAGCTAAGAAATATCTGAGGCTGGATTTGAGTTCAAGAAGATGGGTCTTCCCCATTGAAAGCCCACTGCTTGCTGTGCCATGGCACCACCTAGATGCCCTGACACATAGTAAGAGCTTAATGAATATTTACTCTTGGCAAGTGATCTAGGAATACATTGAAAGCAGAAAAGGAACATTAGTGGTTCAACTAGTCCAACTCCCTCTCTTTCCAGAGAAGTAAACTGAGATCCAGACGCTTTGCCAGGGTGACATGGGTAGGACATGCTATAGAGCCAAAATTCAGACTAACTTCTTTTTTTTAAACTTTCCTCCATTTTACCAGGCTGTGATCTCAAGACCTGTGAAATGGTGATGATAAGTGAAGTATAAAATGAAATGATGAGTTGTAAAGTGCTGGCCAAACTTTGAGGCTGAGAGCTCTTATCCTCAGTTTTTTCAGCTATGAAATGGAATAAGTACATCATCAAATAAGATAATGGGTTGTAAAGGACTTTGTAAACCTTACATAAAGGCCAGCAGTAACTAGTTGTATATACAACTATTTATATTCTTTCTTGATTCTGAGAACAACCATTCAATGTTTCTCAACCTGGTCATAAATTAAATTTTGAATTGCAAATGTTACTTCTTAAAAAGTTCTTATTGCTATGTCTTGCTTATACATTATTTAATTTTTCCATCTGACCATCAGCGGATATTTAATGACTTGGTTTGGGGGGGAAATTGTACATATGGCATAATTTTAAGCTTAATTTAATAAAATTAAGTTTAATTTAAAGAGAATTAAAGTTTAATTTGGATTGAGCTCTGGGTTAGGAGTTAGGAAGACCTGAACTGGTCTTAGGTTATAGCTGTGTAACCCCAAGTCTTTTAATCCTTATTTCCCTCAATTTCTTCACCTGGAAACTCAACACAGCATCTACCTGGTAGAGATGTTGTGAAAACTAAATAAGATAGTATTTTGTAAAGCATAGTTTCTGACACATAGTAAGAGCTGGCTGGGGTAAATATTTCTTTCTTTCTCCTACCCTCCCCTAATTTGCATTATTAACAGTTTTCCATTACTTTCTTAAGCCTAAACAATCAACAAAACAATAAATTAAGCCTTGACTTGTATTGCTCACAAATTTTCAAGATTCACACTGACAAATGAGCAACTGACTGGGAAAGCAGATTGGAGCTGGCTCCAGCATGCCTCCATCTGTTCCTCCTCCCAAGAGTCATCCCTTTTAACAAGGATTTTCTTTTTTAAAGAAGTAAAGACGAAAATTTAAAAAGTTAGCAAATGAGATCACTACATTGAAAAAAAATAAAAATTCATGCAATATTGTCCACCCTTGGAGCCCTCAAATCCACAAAGGAGGGACTAATAAGATTTTCTAAACTGTTATGTTTGCTTGTTTTTTGCCTCAGGAGTCTTAAGCGACTGGCATTCAGGCATGATTTAAGAAATGTGACTATTTCTCCACACCTTCACATGATAAGGTCCCAAGACGATCCAGCCGCAGAAACAGTAGCCGAGATAGATCATGGCAGCACAGCAGCAGAATCTAATGACATTCGGTAATGCTGCCTGAAGAGTCAGAATGAGGAGCTATGGAGAGAAATAACCATTGGTGAGTTCTTTACCACCTGTTCTTAGGCTCCTATAGTTCAATGAATAAGACCAAAAAAAAAAAAAAAAAATGCCAACCTCCCCGGAGATCCTGAGAAAAAAACCTTACATTGTACTTCTGGAAGAAACCAAGATAGCGAATGGCTCCGAGCCACGCAAGCATCGTTGAGGTCCCCAGAAGGATGCTACAAACATCGTAACTGCTGAGGCTCTAGACAGAGAGACCCAGAGACATTGTAAGCACGGGGTCCTACCTCTTACATGCTGTACCTTAGGTTCATTCATAAAGCTATAGAGAGAGTTCTTTTTTTTTTTAATTTATTTAATAGCCTTTTATTTATAGGTTATATGCATGGGTAACTTTACAGCGTTAACAATTGCCAAACCTCTTGTTCCAATTTTTCACCTCTTACCCCCCACCCCCTCCCCCAGATGGCAGGATGACCAGTAGATGTTAAATATATTAAAATATAAATTAGATACACAATAAGTATACATGACCAAACTGTTATTTTGATGTACAAAAAGAATCAGACCCTGAAATATTGTACAATTAGCTTGTGAAGGAAATCAAAAATGCAGGTGGGCATAAATATAGGGATTGGGAATTCAATGTAATGGTTTGTAGTCATCATCCAGAGTTCTTTCTCTGGGCGTAGCTGGTTCAGTTCATTAGTGCTCCATTGGAAATGATTTGGTTGATCTATGGAGAGAGTTCTGAGGAGAGGACTCAAGATTGTTGAGGGCCATCAGACCAGGCCATATTTGGATATATATTATATGTAATAATCATTTGTGTGTTATATATGTATATCATATATGTGTACATATATATTATACACATGTCATATACACATGTGTGCATATTATACATGTGCTATGTGTATATGTTATATATAATAATGATATGTAATAAATGTGCTATATTTATTGTTATATATAATAATTATGTATAATAAAATACTATGCATTATAAAATATACCATAATTCTACACTATATAAAATATTACATATAACATCTAATGTTTTATTTTATAGATATGACACAATACTATATTTAAATGTGCTATTATACCATAAATTTTTATAAATTATAAAATACAAGACATAATATTTTGCAGAATTTATATAATATACACATGCATGATTTGTAGTATTCAAAGTCTTTTTACAACTTATGCTCACCATAACCCTGGGAATTTAATAGGACAAATGGCATTATTCTCATCCAACCAATAAGGAAACTGAGTCAGTTGCCTAAGGTCACATGGCTAATATATGGAAGAAGTGAAACATAAATCCAGGTCTTCCAACCTACAATTCTGAATGAATAAATTTTCCTGGATTATAGAATCAAGCAAATTGTTACTGTTTTTGTCATTTGGTAACTTTCAGTTACATCTGACTTTTCATGACTCCATTTGGGGTTTTCTTGGCAAAGCTACTGGAATGGTTTGCCATTTCCTTCTCCAGGTCATTTTACAGATGAGGAAACTGAGGCAAATAGGGGTTAAGTGACTTGGCCAGGATCATACAGCTAATCCAAGTCTGAAGTCATATTTGAACTAAAGTCTCCTTGACTCCAATCTGGGGGTGCTCTATTCACCAAATCCCCTATCTGCCTCTTATACCAAGAAAATGATCATTTTACAAATGGGAAAAAAGAAGCACAGGGCAGTCAAATAACAACTCAGAGATCAAACACTTCTCATGCTTACTATTGCTTGATATTTGTATTGTATAGGAGATGAGCTTCTAGACATAGAAAGATATATATATAAAGCACACAATTTTGCAGTCGATGTTAAGAACCCCTCTGCTGAGTTCTGCCATTATTTTTTTCAGGCTCAGTCAATGCTACTCAACAGTGGGACACTTAGATGACACAATAACTAGGGCATCAGACCTGGAGAAAGGAAAACCTGGATTCAAATCCTGTCTTAGACAATTACTAGCGGTTTAAACCTGGACAAGGCAGAATTTGCCTCTGTCTACCTCAGTTTCCTTATTTGTAAAATGAGGGAAATAACAGCAGTAATCTTATAGCGTGATTATGCAGATTAAACGAGATAATATTTGTAAGGTACTTTGTAGTTCTAGAAATACTTATCATTACTGACACAACAGGTAACTCTAAAGGATATTAATAGAAACAATAAGCCACTAGAAACATTCTGATCTTAAGGGGGAAAGGTACAAATTACACATTAAAGAATTGCATCATTTAGCATCTTAATGTTGAATTGAGCTTTTTTGGAAGACAAATGAAGCAGAGAGAAAAAAAAATGTTTGATATACATTCTCCTTTGAGATCCCTGAGCAAGGAGAGGAACAGATATTTATTGGGTACCTACAATGATTAGAATTTTGGGCCGAGTTCTTTTACAAACATCTCTGAGCTATAACTCTGCTATTACCATTCTTGACTCAATTTGAGGTTTCCTTGGCAATTTACTGGAGTGGTTTGTAATTTCCTTCTCCAGCTCATTTTACAGATAAAGAAACTGAGGCAAACAGTGTTAAGTGATTTGCCCAGCTGGTAAGTGTCTGAGATCAGATTTGTATTCACAAAAATAAATCTTCTTGACTCCAGGTCTGGGGCCCTATTCACTATGCCACTGAGCTATTCCACAATGGAACTATCACTTTATTCTCCCAAGCTGTGCCTTTCAATAGAGGTCCAGATCACATTTCAATGGTTACGCATATTTTTGGACAACAGTGAATACAAGTCCTATACTGAAGCTCTTTGTGAACAGCAAAAGTGTCTTACCTTAGCTTGAATTTCCATTTTCAGGACCGAGCCAACAATAGTCAACATGTCACTGACAATAATCAAAATGTACCATCCATTAACAAATGCCATTTGATCAGTAATGGAAACTTCCTTCTTAAAACGGAGGAGGAAGAAGTTGACATATTCCTTTAGAGGAGAATTGAAGATGTCAAAAAGGGAGCGAGGAGGAAATAATAGTCAATATAAATTTTTTAAAATCTTTATACCTAGAGTGTCATTTTTAGAAAGGAACAAACATCTAATACCCAGTACACACCCGCTGGAGTTGAATTCCTTTAACCACCGACCGGGTGCAGAGAATTAACGAAGTTAAGCAAGTCAGGATGACAAAGGCGTCGAAAATCATCATGTAATGAGTATTCTTCTGTACTGCAAGAGATTAGCATCACACACTTACAGAATTGGTCCATGAAGTTACAGAGGCAACACTCAGTTTGATGGGGATGTCAACATGGGCTCCCTTTGTTTGATGCCAGATAGAAGATACAAATTTGATTGGGCACTCTTCCCAGGCATGGGGAGTTATGTGCTCAAAGTAGAGAGGTGGTAAAGAGGTCCCCATGGCTAGAACTTCCTCAATATCATTACGCAAACTATTAATCTAAAACACAGTAGCTGAAGTGGGGAGGGGTACAAGGGTCTTTTGTTTTTAATATAATTATCCCTCCTGAGTCATCTAACAAGATTCTTATTTATTCATTTGTATGTAGCAGACTCTGGGAAGCTTTCATAAGTGTTTAAAAGCACTTATGAATACTAGAATCAAATACTTGAAATGAATTTCAAAATGCTAAACAAAATTACATTTTTCCGTTCACCCCCCAACGCCCCCAGTGTTTCATACAGTGCCTGGAACATAATAGACCCTTTGTAAATGCCTGTTGAATTGAATTACCCACCCAAATGTCAAGTAGATTCTAATAAAGATGATAAAGATGGCTTAGTGGATGCAGAGAGGGAACAAGAAGACCCAGATTCAAATCTTGCCTCTAACATGTAAAAGTTGCATTACTCTAGGCAAGGGCCTCAAGTAATTCCCATGTCCCAGGCAATTCTCAAAGACTAAATTGCAGTTGAGATGCCAATCTGTATGCCCCATATTGGGAAAAAAGAATAAAAAAGCATTTATTAAGTGCTATGTGTGAAAGGGACAGAGAACAAGCCTCAAAATTAGGAAGATTTGGGTTCAAATCACCCTGCTGCATAAAATCATTTAATGTTTTAGATTATAAATTATTGGAAAGATTCTGATCTGCCTTGGTGGAAGGTATTTCCTCACCTGGGAGTTCCCTATACCTATGAAATCACAGGTCTAGGACTGATCTCTAGCCAATCCCTTATTATGTGCCTGGCATGTTTTAGGCCTTCAATGTTTTCATGTCCTTAGTCCCTGAGAGTTCCCTAGTGATTAAATCACATCCACTTACACCATTTTTCAGCCAAACTATAATATCCCTGACCACATTTCTTCTCAAATCCAAATTACTGCCATCCTACCTTGGGGAGGTGAGGATAGGAATGGTGAAAAGATAGGCCATCCAAATGATCAGCGATGGCCTGCCTCCCTAACCTTCCAGACTTCTATCTGCATTTGGTATCTAGAGACATTTCTTACATGGTACCCTAGAGATCTTGAGAGTGGTAATAGAGAAGATTTTCTACTCAGAAATTTATCTTAAAAGCTTAACACTCACTTGATCCAGATACGTGCCAATCTTTACATTCCCTGATGGCAATATCATTGTCAAGACTGATTTTAATTCTTCCACTATGAGCTTCATTGTCAAAAATTATCTGTGAAAAACAGGGGGAAAAAGAGGGTCAGAGAGATACCAGCAGGTTTTGAAGAAAACAAAAAGTCACTCACATGAAAAGTTAAAATCACATTTTTATTTAAAAAAAAAACAGTCTATCATTGCTTTAAAAATTCTCTTGAAACAAAAGAACATAAAACTTATCTAATCCCTCATGCAGAGAAGTGGGGTATTACAGAGGCAGAATCTCATGAACAAGGTGGAATACTGTACACATTACCTGGTAAAATTTACACAATAATAGCCAGCATCTACAGAGAGCTTTAAGGTTTGCTAAACACTTTTTATGGATTATGTAATCTTCACAACAACCCTGGGAAGTTAGTACTCTTGATCCTTCTTTACAATTGAGGAAACTGAGTTTGGAAGAGATTAAGCGGTTTGTTCAGGGTCATATAGCTAACAAGTGTCCAAAGCAACTTTAGAAGTCAGCTCTTCATGATTTCAAGTCTAGTCCTGTACCTACCATGCCACCTGGTCCCCTCAAAAGAGGATTCAAGCAGGAATGAAGGTAGTAAATGACTATTATGATAATGACAAAAGGCATCAATAAAACATAAATTTTGAAAGCTTTTAACAATGTCTACTCAAATCCTGCTGTAATGCTACATAATAATAAATAATTTGGCTCCTGGTTCCTGGGGGTGTTACTGTATTCTTTTTTTTTTTTTTTTATTTAATAGCCTTTTATTTACAGGATATATACATAGGTAACTTTACAGCATTAACAATTGCCAAACCTCTTGTTCCAATTTTTCACCTCTTACCCCCCCACCCCCTCCCCTAAATGTCAGGATGACCAGTAGATGTTAAAATATATTAAAATATAACTTAGATACACAATAAGTATACATGACCAAAACATTATTTTGCTGTACAAAAAGAATCAGACTCTGAATTATTGTACAATTAGCTTGTGAAGGAAATCAAAAATGCAGGTGTGCATAACTATAGGGATTGATTGGGAATTCAATGTAATGGTTTTTAGTCATCTCCCAGAGTTCTTTTTCTGGGTATAACTAGTTCAGTTCATTACTGCTCCATTAGAAATGATTTGGTTGATCTCATTGCTGAGGATGGCCTGATCCATCAGAACTGGTCATCATCTAGTATTGTTGTAGAAGTATATAATGATCTCCTGGTCCTGCTCATTTCACTCAGCATCAGTTCGTGTAAGTCTCTCCAGGCCTTTCTGAAATCATCCTGTTGGTCATTTCTTACAGAACAGTAATATTCCATAATTTTCATATACCACAATTTATTCAGCCATTCTCCAACTGATGGACATCCATTCAGTTTCCAGTTTCTAGCCACTACAAAAAGGGCTGCCACAAACATTCGTGCACATACAGGTCCCTTTCCCTTCTTTATAATCTCTTTGGGATATAATCCCAGTAGTAGGTGTTACTGTATTCTCAAGGGAGTATGAAACCCAAATGGAAAAGTTTTGAGCACAGACCCCTACAATGAACTGTGTGTCTTACTATGAAGAAATATAGTACAGTTAAATCTAGAGAGATTGACAATCCGTTATTCATAGGTTGATCAACCTTTTGGTCACAACAAGTCTCAGAGAGCACCTTTTAAGAGTAGATTCAATGTATAACAGTGAGAGTACCATATCTGCCATAGGAGTGAACCCTACGACAAAAGCTATTATTATAGCTTATATTATAAGCTATATATATATATATATATATATATATATATATATAAGCTATTATATTATAAGAATATCAATTCTGGACTGAACCAACAATGATCTGTTTTGGTCTTCAGAAGTAAAAAGTCTTCCTTAATTATTTGATTGCAGACTATGAAAGACAAACATTTCTTTTCCTTTGAAAGGTTGGGGACTACCATAGAGAATGTCATGTGCTTTATTGCTTGATTTTGTTGGACTATTTTCCTTTGTTACAAGGGAGAGTTCAACTGGACAGAGGAATTTATTGGGAAATCATTGGTATAAAAATGGCTCAGTGAGAACTTATATATTTAGGCTATTGTAATATTGTAGTATTTAGATCACATGAGATATTTGTAAAAAGCTTAGTACAGTGGCTGGCACATAGAAAGTACCATATGGATGCTTATTCCCTTCCTCTCATTAGAAATAAGGCTTAAATCCAAATACTGCTGTAAAAAGGTAATTCCGGGCTTCAATTCTTCTCAATACATACATAACTGATGTCAGATTCTTTCCTGAAAGTAGGTTTTGCCATCCGGTGGGAAAAATGACCATCATAACAAGAAATGATGATTGGGAAAAAATCCCAGAGATCATTTAGACCCAGGATTCTTAACCTGGGGTCAGTGATTTTTGGATTTTAAAAAAATCTTCAATATTGTTTTTCAGCATAACTCGTTTCCTTTGTTATACTATATGTTTTCTTTTATGCAGTTAAAAAATTCTGAAAAAAAGGATCTTTGACAGAAAAAAAAAGATTAAGAATTCCAGTGGCATTAGTTCAATGTTTTAATTTTAAGGAAGGAGAAAACTGTGGTCCAGATAATTTAAATGATTTGTTCAAAGTCACCTACCTCAACAAAGCTAACACATGGTAGAGCTGAGATTAAAAAGCACGTTCCTTCAATGTTCAACTCTCAAGGCCAGGGTTATTAAATGGAAACAAATTGAAAGGAACTTGATTCCAGACTATAAAAGACAAATAACTCATACACTCCCTTCTTAGAAAGGTTGAGAACCATCACAAGGAATGTCAAATGCTTTATTGCTTGATTTTGCTTGACTGTTTTCCTTTATTACAAAGGAAGATTCAACTGAGCAGAGAAATTGATTAGGGAATCACTAGAGTAAAAACATAAGGCATTGGTGATTCAGTGTAGAGAGAACTGACCTCAGAATCAGGAAGCCCTACATTCAAGTCTTTCTAACATATGATGGATGGATAACTTCAGGGAAGTCATTTAATGTCTATAGGAATTTTTAAAAATGCTAATGCTAGACTGAACTAATAATGCTCTTCAGAAGTAAAAGGTCTTCCCTAATTACTAAGATTCTCAAAGACTAAAAATGACAGAGAAGTCTCCTGCATAGGACCTGCAGGGGCAGAGGAAATTCCCCAAATCAAAGAAATCACACATCTGGTTCAAACAAAAAAAAAAAAAATTAATAAGAAATTACTTTGAATGTTCTCCTACTATACACAGATGAAAAAATGTATTCCCTGGATATCCTACTGAGATCTCCCTATTTATCTCATAATTATAAGTAATTCAATAAACAATTTGGTTCTGTGATTTCTTAACTGTTATTCATTTTATTTTCTATAAATAAGAATTGTGAAATACCCTGCTTATTATTAAAGCTATTAAAGCTTTAAACTGCATTAAGATTTTGGAGACCCTCTGTGATTTTGTCTTTCTTCTGCTGTCACTCAATATTTCCTGCATGAATTCAGCTATTGAATTGTGTGGTGTGTATAAATTGAGAATTATATATTTGTTATTCAGTTGCTTTCTTTCTGAATTTTATCTTATTAAATGTCACCATTCTTCCTTTTTTAAAATCTCCCAGCTGGCATAATATGTTTTAGATCAGTCTCTTCCTTGTAATCTAACTATATCTTTTTGCATTGTATGTGCTTCTTATAAATGAAAAAAAAAGATAAGGAAAGGAAGGAAAGAAGCAAGCAAGGAAGGAAGGCAGGGAGAGAAATAGTGAAGGGAAGGGAGAGAGGGAGGAAGAGAGGAAGCAAGGGAGGGAAGGATGGAGGGAGGAAGAAAGGGAAGAAGGAAGGAAGGAGGGGGGAGGAAGAGAGGGAGGAAGAGAGAGGAAAAAAGGAAGGAGGGAGGAAGGAAGGGAGGGAGGGAAGAAGGGAAGGAAAGGAAGGAAGGAAGAAAGGAGGGAGGGAGGAAGGAAGGAAGGAAGGAAGGAAGGAAGGAAGGAAGGGAAGGAAGGAGGAAGGAAGGAAGGAAGGAAGGAAGAAAGGGAGGGAGGGAGGAAGGAAGAAGGAAGGAAGGAAGGAAGGAAGGAAGGAAGGAAGGAAGGAAGGAAGGAAGGAAGGGAAGGAAGGAAGGAAGGAAGGGAAGGAAGGAAGGAAGTTAGGAAGGAAGGAAGGAAGGAAGGAAGGAAGGAAGGAAGGAAGTTAGGAAGGAAGGAAGGAAGGAAGGAAGGAAAGGAAGGGAGAGAGATGGAGACAGAGACAGAGAGACTGAGAGAGACAGAGACAGGAAGAAAGGGAGGATGAAAGGAATAGAGACAGAAGTTTAAGAACTCATGCTCCAAAGAGAGGAAACAGTAGAAGCCTCTTAGAGAAGAGAAGAATGTACATAAGGCTCTGGAGATGGAGAAACAGGGACTAGGCTATGATATGAAGGTGCAAAAGCTTAGACTTGGTACTCTGTTTCCATTTTGAGTTATTCAGATGATTCCTACATGATTGTAAGGGAGTTTCTCTCTAGCGACCCCACATTTATTTCCTTCCTGAGGGAGGGGGAGAGGAGAGTCCAAGTCCTAAAAACTAGAGGTCTATATAGCTTCTTGATTGGGACTCAATGAGCTATTGAAGAAGACAGATCATTTCTTTAGCAACCCTAATTTCATTTAACTTCTGAGGTGAATCCAAGAGGATGACACTATAAGACCATGTAAGATTCTGATGGGAAGGCAGGACTTAGCAGAGAGGGAGGAGATTTGTATCAGTTGTTACCAGGCTATTAAGATGTCTTTGTTTTTTCTGCATTCTGTACTGTATATAAAGGCATCCTGAACCCAATATAAATTATTGCTTTGAATGCTTTCATGGAACTTAAGCCCTTTTACCCAAATTCATAGAGACCTAGACAGAAGCTATATTCTGATAGAAAATGCATCAAAGATATATATCATTTTTTGAAAACTTCCAATATCAAATTCAATTAGTATAAATATAGAGTTGGGATGCTGATGGAATGTATCTGTTACAGATTATAAAGACTATTGTTCCAAGCATATGCTATATTTTTCTCCTCAACCTAGTGTGCATTAAACTTGACTCCAATCTCCATTTAGTGTCATGCTTTGTTTTATATTTATATATTTTTCTATAAAACTAGATTCCATTTAAAATTATACCTTTTATTTAGACCATTAAAGTCATATTAAGGAGCTGAAGCAAGAGAACTCAGGATGGCATAGAAGTTGTGAGACTTTGAACAAGTAGCTTTTATCTGCAAGGATGTTATTTTCATCTGAAAGGCGGAGTTGGACCAAATGGCCAGTGAGGTTCCTTTCATCTCTAAGTTTAAAACCTATGCTAAATGGATGGATGCTAGATGGAAAATGGATGGAAAATACCATTCGCATCCAGAGAGAGAACTATGGAGACTGAATATAGATTAAATAAAAATATTTTCACTTTTTTTGTTTGTTTTTTTCTTTCTTGTGTTTTTTTTTTCTTTTTGATCTGATTTTTCTTACACATAACAAATAGGGAAATACGTGTAAAAGAATTGCACATATTTAACCTCTATCAGATTACTTGCTGTTTTGGGGATGGGGGAGGTAAAGAAGTAAGAGAGAAAAATTTGGAACACAAAATCTTACAAAAATGAATGTTGAAAACTATTTTATGTGTATTTAGAAAAACAAAATATTATGGAAAATAAAATAAAACCTGTCCTAAGAAGTAATAATAAAAAAACACTCTGAAACAAAATAAAGCCATATAACGATAAGGACGGGGAAGGTGCAGTTTGAAAGTTAATTAAAAACCAAACTTGGTTCTGGCTATTTTACAAGGTAGAAAACAACAAGCCCTTAAGAACAAGCTAACAATACCAGACGTCCTAAAATGGCAGCCTATCAGTCTTTGGGGGCCAATGATCATTTACTCTGCCCTTTTGAAGGACATTGTCCCCCATAAGCTACATAATTACCCCATCTGGTTCTGATCCACAAAAAACAAGTTGAACCTAGCTCATACTCACAGTCAGGGTGAAATCATAACAGTCAGGGAGCTCATGGTGACGGACAGTCTGAAGATTGATGGCCTTCAGCTTAAACCGCAGCTCTATAGTCAGGAGCCTGGAAGGCATGATGAATTACTTTTAATGACTGGAAACTCAGTCTACCAAAGGGAGAGGGAATTGGATTGGTCTCCCTCACCTGTGGAAGTCCAGAGTTAAGTTGAGTTTCATTTCTTCTAATGTTCCTATATCAAAGGGCTGCATAGGATCTACATAAAAACAATCTGACATGAAAGAACAAAGAGAGAAAGTATTACTAGAAGCCAGTGAACTGCTGATGAAATGACCTAGCATATATAAAGTGCTTGGTAAAACTGCTTTGTAAATATTAGTTGTTATTTTCAAACATTTTTTGAGTTATTTCAGTCATGTCTGACTTTTTGTGACCTCATTTTGAGTTTCTGGAAGAGATTTGCTAACTTTTGGTTTTCTAGACAGAGATTTCCCAGTTTCCTTCTCCAACCAACCCATTTTACAGATGAGGAAGTAAGGCAAAGAAGGTTAAGTAAATGCCCAGGGTCACACAGCTACTAAGTATCTGAGGCTGGATTTGATACTCATGAAGACAAGTCTTCCTGATTCCAAACCCACTGCTTTATCCACTGCACTATGTAACTGCCTATTAAATATTTTAAAATATATTGTTATTATTCATAATGACCAAAATCACCTTAGGTTTATTTTATAGGTTTATATAGGTGTATATCTCTCCCGCCTTCATTCCACTAAATGTAAGCTTTTTGAGGGCAGTATATATATATATATTTTTTTTTTTTGCCTTGTATCTCCAACACCTAACACAGAACCAGGTACGTAGTACTTATTAAATGCTGGAAAACTGAATGTTTAAGAAACACAAACCTAAAAATCTCAACCTCTTGAGCATTTATAAAGATACAGTTAAATCTAGACAAATACAAAGTGACTCAATCTTTAAAATCTTAAATTCTTATTTCTTGTCCTGAAAAAGAAAAAAAGAAATTCAGAGAAAAGCTGCTTCAGTTTTCTACCTGATCACAGGTAAAACTTGGGGCACGACAGAAAGAATGGCTTGCCCATTTTATT